>NC_090791.1:8862826-8930326 GCF_040054535.1 Antennarius striatus | reverse complement strand
GTGTGTTGTGTTTCTGGGCACTGCCTGCTTAAGGTGTGAGTGGAAAGAAAACAGGTCACACTTGACAAGGATGAAATCAGAAGTTATGATTGGCTGTTTTCTAATGCCATGGATTGTGAGTCATCCCAATTAGAAACAATCACACGCTGCTTAGTCACATATCATTTTGTCCTACACAGCTCTATCCATCCCTGTTCTTTTCATGTGTCCTTAATCCATATTTTATTCCTCCTTGTATCTAATTTCATGTCTCTTTGGATCTTCTGTCTGCCACTCTCGGGGTCATTTCCTCTCTTTGAGTGTTGTTTATAAATTTTATCACAATCACTCTTGTTTTCCTTTTTTATACCTATTCTTAATCTAAGTCTTTTTGACATCTTTACCTCACCCACCTAAACTGCCTACGAAAAACTAAGTAATACAAAAGAAATCAAGAGTAAATGAAATTAGATACCTCCAATAACGTTTAGGCTTCCATAAGGCCTGAATCTCCATTTTATTAAATTTAATGAATTAACCTTAACCTAAATTTTAATTAGGCATCATTATCAAAATGACTTCCCCCGAGAAAGTCTGGCATTGAATTTACCAAAATTTATTTTTTGTCATATATCTCCACCAAGATAGTGAAATTCATCAAGGAATTCGGGCATAATTCATCTTCTAGTGGCATATGAATTGATTGAAATTAATTGATCTATTTCTTCATCCAGTTCTAATCCAAAAAATATCTTCTCCTCTTCTCTATTTCATTAAGTTTGTGTTTTAAAGTACTTTATGCATGCTTTCAGAAAAAGAGATGAAAAAAGACCTGACTCTACTCCTTTATCTGGATCCATTCCAAAATGTAATGGTTGTGTCCGTGTCATGGGCCAACCCCTCCATCAAGCAGTATGAAAACCCATTAAGCCATTTTTGTATAATTTTGCTAACAGTCAGACCATCTTAAAGAGACATTAGTACAACAGAGAGGCATAGAGCTGTCAGTTCACCACGGAGCCACACAGAAAGACAAACAACTAATCAGATTCACTGGACCTTCTGTATTTATTCCCTGTACAGGGTACAGGAAGTGGTTTGTAGGTGTAATGATAGAACCTGCTGCTCTGTACAGATTGTAAAGCCCTCAGAACTGTGTTAAGTGAATTTGGAATTAGGATTTGCACATTGAGGGTTACCTGGAGCACCAATCGTACAAGACAGGCAAAGACACTTTCTTTCTTTAAAAAAACAAAAACATTAGTAATACTGAAGCATGTCTCTAGAAAGCATTCATAACCGATGTGATCTTTTGCCAAAGTAGTAATCTTGGTATGACTTTATAATTTCTTTCTTGTAAAACCAGTGTCTGTCAAAATGTAATTTCTGAAGAAAATTGAAGGATAAGCAGTAGGATATCTGTCTGAAAAACAGAAAATGATCTCCACTCTCCTGCAAAACTATGACATTGTAGATTTTGTGAAAAGGCAATTTCACACACTTCAAGAATTATTTTTGTGGAATAAACTGAGGAAAATCTAGAATTGTGGACAAGGGAGCACAAAAGTAAAATCTAATCAATATTATGGGACACATTGAGTGAGGCATTTGTTTTATCAACATGTCACAGGTATAGATTTTAATACAGAAATATCGTAACACCAGATGATCATTCTGCTGCTTTATGTTATTCTCTCTATTCCTAGACCACCCTAGTATGTAGTATATTTTATATCAGCCTCTGCTGTGATGAAGACAGGGAGTGACATGTCTTATAGCATGACCTCCCTCTTGTCCCACCATGCTTCAGTTTCTACCCCATTAGGACACACACACACACACACACACACACACACACACACACACACACACACACACACACACACACACACACACACACACACACACACACACACACTCACACAAACACACACATAAACACGCCAGGCTATGCTGAGAGCCTCTGAAGAGCATTTGAGTCAGTGTATCCATGAGCCAAACTCACACACAGAAACGATGCCAATAAACAGCAGCCTTGATATGCAGAGAGCAGAGATGTACACCTACTCTCACAAATAATGCAAACAGCGAATAGACACATTATTCAGGGCCTGTTAACACAATGAAAAAAGAAATGCCAGGTCAAGCATGCAAAGAAGAAATTACACGTAGGGCACTGATATGGTTGCACATGCAATCCAATACTTTTGGTCCCTGTGTTCTGCTTCCCTGCTCTCTACTTATTCCTGTTGCTTAGATCTGTTCTACTTTCAAAGGGTACGTGGAACAAAAAAGAGGGGTAAAAAAAAAAAGGACGGGTAAATGGAGCAGAGCACCACAGCACACAGCAGTAGCCTGTAACTGACTAGAAGGAAAAAGCAGAAAAATATTGAGATTATAAATGGAATCCATTTAATCAAATCATCTTGTCTAATCTCTGTTTCTATTTTTAAGTTAAAATTACACGACGTGATTAAAAATTGGCCGCAGCTCCTCGTTGGAGGTGGGGTGGAGGGGGTCTATTGAAATGAAGGCTTCATGTTTCACCAGGAAGGGGCCTGACATATTTTTATGGCTTCATCATGTTAGCACTCAATCGTGCAGTGCTTTCTCTTGATGTATATGTAGGACTTTCATCTCCGGTTTAAAAACAGCCTTTTTTTTAATCTGATGTTCACATTCCCACTGAGGATGGCTTCATGTCATTTAGAGGGCCAGCAGCAATGGCAGTTGAAAAAGGTAGTATTGAGTGTAGAATAAGATGTGTGACAGTATGGCTTCCTGTAGGGTCCAAATTTGCTGTATCTTGCCTTTCTGCTTTGAAAAAAAATACAGGAGACGATAAATGTTACTAAGTAGAGTCATAGATCTTCCTAAAATACATGACCCCAACGGCAACTGGAGGTTTCCCATGAAACTATGTTCCTAAAATGTCTGAATTTTTGTTTTTAAGGTGTATAAAGTACTGTTCCCATTTCAGTCACACTGTGAATGAATTATTTTAGATGCATGCCGCAGGTTTAGGTGATTTGTACAGTACATGTAGTTAATTCATTTATGTGTGACAGTAAGTGTTTGTTGTGGTGTATTTATTCATTTGGAGAGCAGGTGGAATCCTGTAAAATGACACGGGGCTGATTCTACTTTCTTCATTTGTCACATATTTCTCACTCCAGTCTTTTGTTCCGCTTCTGTTAGCTTTCCATTCTTATTGTTTTATTCAAGCTGTCAGGTTGCAGCCAAACACACACGCACACACACACACACACTCACACACACACACACACACACACACACACACACACACACACACACACACACACACACACTAGCGCGCACACATACACGCACACAGACACACACACATAAACACACACACCCACCTGCGGTCTGTCATAATTAGAGGACTAGAGATGAGTGGTGTCATGATAAGTCAAGTGTAAACTCCCTGACATTTCAAGGTATCAGAAACAAACACACAAACACGTATCAAGGCAGCAAACAAGCAGCACTTTCCAGTCCACACATTTTGGGATGCATTACCTCTTCGTCAATATTTTATACTACCAAATCTAACTTCATTTTAGTAACTCGCCTCATAATGAATCATCTTAAACTAACCCTCCAACATAAACGAGCAGATCTGTCCACCTGCAGGAGCACTTGTCCGTCCAATCCAAGATTATGGCTCAGTTTGGCTGAATTAAGTGGCAAATTGTTCTAACTCTGTTTAATTGAGTGGATATGTGTTACTCAAAGTAAATGTAACTCTCATTCTCCACCACCATGTCCATAGAGTTCTTCAGGCTGCCGCATACCACACCAATCCAATTTGGACTTAATAGAATTGTTGCGAGCCCCTCATCCATATATTTCCTCCACAGAAAGTCTATTACTCCCAATCTCTGTGTGTATATCTGTGTGTTCTCCCCTTCCTTTTGTGTGTGTGTATGTGTGTGTGTGTGTGTGTGTGTGTGTGCGTGCATGTGTGTGTGTGTGCGTAGGCACGCTCAAGAGCATGCCTACTGTAAGTCACCAAGGTTTAAATGCTCTGTTGTGGATTGATATTTCTAAAATGCAGTTTGAAATAGTTTTTGGGAAGTGATATAAAACTCAACAGAAATGCTCAACTAACTCAACTCTCCCTCCCCTTCTTTTACCCTTCCCTTTCTCCTTCCCTTCATCACTTCTCTTATCAGGATGTGAAGTCGACATTTTTCCAGTTTGGTGCCTCCATCCAGCAGGAGGCTCTTCTGATGCTGAACATCATGGAGGAGTATGACTGGCACATCTTCTCCATTGTCACATCAAAGTTCCCTGGCTACCAGGAGTTCATCAATATCCTAAAGACTACTGTCGACAACAGGTGGGATAAGGAGATTCACTTTACATCGTTCTCCACATGTTGATTGTCATCGTCTTAAATTGTATTTTAAATATCTGATAACTATTAAAGCAGATAAGGGAAGACAACAAAATAATGCAGCATCGTGTGACTGAACAAACATAGAGATCCCACGGGGAATTTGCTTTGTCTGTGCAGATGTGGATGTGTTTGGTGAGAGAGTTGCTTTGCCAGCTGTGGCATCAATTTGACAAACTTAATTTGGAGAATCTTAATTATGAAAACAAACAATGAGTAAAATATATGGAAACAAAATAATTAATCTAGGAGGACAGACTACGGTGATAAAAAATGTTTACAAGTCATGCTAAACCAGGGATAATGTTTACTACCTACACCATTCAAGCTTAATGAATAAGCATGTTAGCATTTTGGGGTTAACATTAAAAAGAGAAACTTGTAAAAAATATACTGCACATAATAAACCAAAAAGTTTGATTGAGTATCAGAATTGTCTTTTTCATCTCCATCCTGAAACTTTCATTCTGAAACTGAATCCAGACAGGAGCTGGCTTTACTTTTGGCTTGGGTCAATTTGACTGATGCTGTATCTCCCTGCAGATACCGAGAAAAGAACTGCTGAAGAGAACAAGCCATAATTTTTAGAGTCAAAAATTTAATTTGTAGTCAGATTAATGATGCATGTCCAGTAACGCTAGAATGTTGGCAAGGGCTGGAGTCTGAGCCCAAGATATATCAATGCCCAGCTGAGGAGGGACTTTTTCATTAGCAGTTACTCTTCATGCTGCGTGTGTGTGTGTGTGTGTGTGTGTGTGTGTGTGTGTGTGTGTGTGTGTGTGTGTGTGTGTGTGTGTGTGTGTGTGTGTGTGTGTGTGTTTCCACATGCTTGTGTGTGCGTATCTGTCTGTCTGTATGTATGCATTAGCATAGACTACGTTAGTTTAAAATGTCCAGTCAGGTATTTCAAAATCTTAGTAAATGCTTAACTGGCAGCTTTAAACATCCCAAGGCTTTTGATTGTGCATCTATATCATCATCAGATATTTCCAGTCAATATCTACTCCAAATAATGCATTTACAATAATTTAGTTGAAACCACACCGCATTATAAATTTTCGATAGAGAAAACCAACATCCCAATTTTCCTTACTCTGTTGAATTAAGATTCATCAAAAGCTAAATTACCAACAATTACACAAAGTCAATTTCAAGCGCTGATTTCTGAGTGACTTGGCAAGGCAGTTTTAATAGCAACGAAGTTGTAAAAGACCAATCTGACCATGGAAAGACATTAGAACATGCAGCAGACAAACAGGTCCTGCTATAGAACCGTTAAAACTTCCTTTACCTGTAGGGTTTGCCACAGCATGTTATCCTTTTTACGTTTTAGATGGACACTCATATTTGTTTGGCAAAGTTTTTTTTATGCCCAATGCCCTTCCTGCTGCAACCCTCTAAATTTATCAGGGCTTGGAACAAGCCTACAGTTGACACTGGCGTGCGCACCCCTAAGGCTGCAGATGCCGAGGATTAAACCCAGGGCACCATACATTGGAAGCATGTGCTCTTCCACTGTTACTGTTGAAGGCTGCATCCAGCAGCCATTTTGTTGACAGGTATGCAGGCATGTTACTGAGTTTCCTGTTAGTCTAATGAGTTATTTCAATTGTATAATGAGCTAGTCCATTCAAAGACCTTTGGGAGTTGTGTAGCGGGAGCTCATGAAGTACAGTAATCCCTCATTACTCGTGGTTAATGCGTTCCAGGACCACCCGTGAAAAATAAAATAATATTTGTAAACAATTGAGATCGAAAAGATAGGCAACCTCTTTTTTCATCCATGTATGTGATAATTTAAACCTGGAGTGCAGGATATTTACATTCAGAACAGTTGTCCCACTACTAACGAAACTTTTCACCAACAACTTCATCTTTCTGTTTTCAACCGTCCAAATACATTTTTAATTATTGAGTTTGTGCTGTCATTGCATCTCTGGCATTGCAATTTCCGTCAATCAGTACAGATTGAATTGCCAGAGATGAAGGACGGAACAACATTAGTGACAAAGTAAGCAACTGTGAGTATGGGTATGATGATGCTCATGGCATCGTAAGCATTTGTTAGTATAATGATGCTCACTGCCAGATGGGGCAGAAATGTACGCATTCTGAGTTTAATGACAGGGAGTAATGCAGTATTGAATTCTCTAGTAACTCTCTCTCTCTCTCTCTCTCTCTCTCTCTCTCTCTCTCTCTCTCTCTCTCTCTCTCTCTCTCTCTCTCTCTCTGTCTCTGAAGAATGAGGGAAGCGAAGAAAATTGCTAAAGAAACACCTGAGACACCTCCTGATACAAGTAGCTCTGACAATGAAAATGACAACAGTCTGAAAGAGGCCGTAACAGAAAAATATGATTCGCACAAGATCAAAAAATTCCTGCAAGACACAAAAGGTTCAAGGGCAAAAGTAGAAAAAAATTTCATGACCTCAACATGTTCCTGGATAGCGCCAGCTTTTATATGAAAAGTAAAATAAGAAGTGGTAAACCAGTTTTTATAGTTTTATAGATTGCAAAAACTAAGGAAAAAAGTAAGAAATGATTGTAGAAGAGATGATTGTGGAGAACGGATAATTGTTTTTTTTCTTAATTTTGTCTGTTTTTTTTTAGTTTGATAAATGTTAAAAGGTTACTTGTTTCTTTGTTCAGAAAAAAACAGTACTATTGAAAATCCTCTTTTACGTGAATCTCTTGGATTTTTGTATTATTTTGTAATTTTATGTTTATGATGTTAAAATCTCAAAGTCTCTCCCTTTCTCTCTCCTCTCTCTCTTTCTGCGTGTGTGTGTGTGTGTTTGTGTGTGTGTGTGTGTGTGTGTCATGAAAGACTTGTAGACCATTATCTCTCTCAAGAGGACAGCAATTCCCATGTTTTGTTACCTGTTCATTTCTGAATTCTTGCATCATGTTTAACTTGTAATTTATTTCATGAATTTGCTTTGTAATATCATACAAACAGAGTTTCTCTTCAAAGTTGCTTTGAGCCTTACGGTTTCGTGTGTTTTGTTTCATCATCCTCAAGTTTTGGTGCTTTGGATCCTGCTGAGCATCATACAAAACCATTCATTTTAGCCTTAATGTGTTTCCTTTGACATAAACCACATTAGCATTCCCGATGCGTATAGCAGTATCAATTATAAAGGTTGATTAGGCAGTATGAATTAAAAAGGTTGATTATAGCTGACTTTGCAAGTACCTGAGTAAAGTTTGAATTCTGTTGGTTAAATATTAACCATGTCTTCATTACCTTTGCTTTAGTTTTGTGGGCTGGGACCTGCAGAATATCATCACTCTTGATGCAGTGGAGGAAGACAGCCGGTCTCAAATCATGCTTAAGAAGGTCCAGTCCCCAGTGGTTCTGCTCTACTGCTCCAAGGATGAGGCAGTTTACATTCTGGAGGAGGCTCGCTCCCTGGGCCTCACTGGATTTGGATACATCTGGATAGTGCCATCACTCACCACAGGGAACCCGGAAATAACGCCTGACGAGTTTCCACCAGGAATTATTTCCGTGTCGTATGATGACTGGGATTATCCACTGGAGGCACGAGTTCGGGATGGTCTTGGGATCATAACGTCGGCGGCTGCGGCTATGTTGGAGGAGTATGGAGACATCCCCGAAGCCAAGACGTCCTGTTATGGTCAGATGGAGAAAACAACCAAGTTGCCACCCAGTGCACTACATAAGTAAGTAAAGGGGGGGGGGCTTCAAAAATGTCTGTTGTTAATAAGATGTAAACAGTAAACTTCTGTCACTAGATTTTCTGTATTTATAACACCAACAGACTAACAGTGTTAATGCACATTGAATCTTGCTTGTTGTGTGCTTGTTTGATTGTAAGACTTCCTGCCACACTGTGTTTGTTTTCACCCTGGTCCTCGGTAATTAGAGACTTCCTCCAACTTTCCACCAAGTTGACATTACGAATTGAGACTGAAGATAGATGCAATTAATGCATAAAAGGGTTTGAGATTTGGAGCGAAGAGAAGTAGGAGTCAGGGAAAGAGGGAGAATGAAAGAGCTGAATGGGAGTTGAGGAGGAAGTTTGTAATTTAAGCAGTGCAGAAACAGGGAAGGGAAGCAATTGAGACTGCGGTAACAGTGGGAAACTGCTACAAATGAGTGCACTCCAGAATTGAACAGCTCCTTGATGAGTCCGTCTGTTCCTCTCCTTGTTTCTTCCTCCAAAACTCATTCACTCCCTTCTCTCCTCCTCATCATGCGCTCCCTCCCCAACAGCCAGTGGGAGATGTTTCAGGTCTTGCCAGCCCTGTCTGGTCCTTCCATCTGGCAAAGCAAGGATAGATTCACACAACCTGTGTTTACATGCAAGTGTTGTTGTGTTTGTATTAACAATGCACAAAATTACAATGTGTCTGTCCTAAAGTTGTAAAATTTAAAACAAAGGGATAGCATTTATGGTTGTGGTCTATACTCATTTTTTTAAACTAGAAAATAATTTTGACACTAAAAAACTTGTGAATCTGTTAAGCAATCTGTATTAGCATTAGGAAATCATTGGTATTTAGCAATCTGTTCATCATCTTGGCAAACACCGTATGACAATATGTTACACTGAATGCAATTAAATGACCACTTTTCATGCAGCCAAACATTGATTTTATATCCTCTGCTAAATGATATAGATTACAACAGAGCATTTTCTTATGTTGCCAGTTTGGTGTATATTAGGATTTCCAAATTCCATTGTTCAGAAATTCAACAAAAAAACACTTTGACTGTCTGGCTTACATTCCATGATAAGTTCTTGTCAGTATTAAAAATCTATTTAACTTAAAAAAAATAGTGTATATTTAGAAAGATATACTTGTCAAAGTCAGCTTTATTGTCAAATGTACCATATATGCACGACATACAGCACGGATGAAATTGCAGTCTTGTCAGATCCACGGTCAACAGACAGTACAACACAGGCAGTACAGCGCAGGCAGTACAACAGGCAGTACAGCACAGGCAGTACAACAGACAGTACAACACAGGAGGTACAACAGACAAAACGGCACAAAGTATAAGATGAAACACAAAGGGACAGTAAACATCTCTATACACTCTAATCCCGTAGGGGAAGTGACGTGTGCGCAGTCCCCCGAGTTGACGGGGAGAGAGAGAGAGGTAGTCAGGTGCTGGGGGGCAGGGTAGAGTTCAAGGCTGTGGCAGGGGCAGTGCAGGGAGGGAGTTGAGCCTCCTGACGACCTGGTGAAAGAAACTGTCCTTGAGCCTGCTGGTTTTGACCTGCAGACTCTGCCGTCTCCTACCTGATGGCAGCAGCTGAAAAGGCTGTGAGAGGGGTGGGTGGGATCACCCACTTCACCTGCATAGCTGATGGCTTTGCGGGTGAGGCGGGTTTAATAAATGTCTGTGAGGGAAGGGAGAGAGACACCAGTGATCTTTTCAGCTGCTCTCACGATGCACTGCAGGGTCTTGCGGCACGAAACGGTGCAGGCGCCGTACCACACGGTGATGCAGCTGGTCAGGATGCTCTCGATGGTGCCTCTGTAGAAGGTGAGCATGATGGGGTGTGAGGCTCTTGCTCTCCTGAGTTTGCGGAGGAAGTAGAGCTGCTGTTGGGCTTTTTTGGCCAATGATGCAGTGTTACACCCAGGAACTTGGTGCTAATGACCCTTTCCACTGCGGCCTCATCGATGGTTAGTGACGCTTGCTGGGTGCGTGCTTTCTGGAAGTCCACAACAATCCCCTTAGTCCTCTCCACATTCAGATGGGGATTGTAATCCTTGCACCACCTTGCCAGGCGGCTCACCTCATTTCTGTAGGCTGTCTCATCGTTGTTGTTGTTGATGAGACCCACCACAGTTGTGTCTGCAAACTTTATGAAGAGGTTATAAGTTTGTGTACAGTTGTGGGTCAGCAGAGTGAAGAGGAGGGGGCTTAGTAGGTATCCTTGGGGGCCTCCTGTTTTCAATGTGATGGTGCTGGAGGTACTACTGACTCGAACTGCCTGTGGTCTCCCTGTCAGGAAGTCCCCGCCACAGGTTCCTGGTGTCTCTGCTGTCGCTGAAGTGGGTGGTGATCCTCCTGGAGTACTGTCTCTTGGCCACTCTGATGCCTCGTAATAGGTTGGCCCTAGCTGTCCTTAGGCCCACCTCGTCCCAGGCTCTGAAGGACGCGTTCCGTGCCCTCAGAAGCCTGTGGACTTCCACTGTCAGCCATGGCTTCTGGTTGGCTCGAATGTAGGTGGTTTGGGTGAGCGTGACATCATCCATCCATTTCTTCATGTATGGAGTGACTGTCTCCGTATACTCCTGGAGGTCTGTGGTGTCTTGGGTGGCTGCATCTTTGAATACACTCAAGTCTGTGGTGGAGAAGCAGTCCTGGACTGCGTCTGAAGACCCCTCAGGCCACAACTGTATCTGCCCTTTCGCAGATCTGATGACTCTAACGAGCGGTTTGTATGTTGGCGTTAGCATAACAGAAGTGTGGTTGGGCGTCCCCAGGTAGCGTTGGCTCTGTAGGCATGCGCTTCATGTGTCATGTAGACATTGTCCAGGATGTTAGCTCCTCTGGTGACAAAGTTTATATACAGTATACATGTAATTTGGGAAACACACTCTTGGGGTTTGCATGGTTCAAGTACCCAACCAGAATGAGGAAGGCATCTGGGTGGGCTGACTGCTGCTCACATCAGTTACCGAAACGACAGAACCACTAATATTGACCAGCGGCATTTGTGAGGCTGCTTAGGTCAAGAAGCACAAAATTAGGACTCATTTAGCCTTTAATAACTTTTATAGATCTTAAATTTCACTTCACGTTATTATATTACTCATCACCTCAGGTATGCACACATGAAAGAGAATTACCTGATATCCACAGCCAACAGAATTTGCAGCCAGCATGCTCAGCCGCCTCAGGTTGTTATCCAGGTGATGAGTGGCCACAGATGCACATTGTTGTGGTTGAGAGAGCCAAGCCAATAAAGCCTCAGGACCACAACATGAGAAACATGATTGGTCAACACTAAGTCGAGGACGACGGGCCAGTAGGTGATGTTGGACTATTAACTGCCATCAAGGGACACACGCACGCACGCACGCATGCACGCACGCACGCACGCACGCACGCACACACACACACACACACACATGGGAGAGCAAGAAGAAAGAGGAGGTATACACAAATGAAGGTCACAGTTTTTATTCTTTGTTGTGTTCATTTGATTTGCTGCCTCAACATAGAAGAATACGTCACTGATGCTGGGTCTCAGCCTAAATTGTGATTTTTTACAACAATCTTGTTTACACTGAAGGCTTTTCTTTTAAATATGAGCTAAAAGAATGAAACAAAAGCGTATTACGAATAGCATTAAGAAATTGTCCAGGTCACTCTTGGAGAAATATTTTTTTCATACATATTAGAGAGGATTTGACCTGGTTTAATAAAAGATATGTGCTGTGTATATCATACGTATATTGTGCTACAATCTCATGGTAAACATGGTTTATGCAACATCCCTGGCTTTCTGTGAATTCTATCATGAATTAAATGTGTTTCACAGAGTAATTTCTCAGGGGTAAAGCGGCAGGGCGGTAGAGCGGGTTGTCCAATGTTCCAAGATCGGCGGATCGATTCCCGCTCCTGCCCAGCCGCCTGGAGTGTGAGCTGACAGTGGGAGGTGTCACCTCTGGACCATTGCTGAGGTGCCCTTTAGCAAGGCGCCGTCCCCCTTTACAAATGCTCATTTAAGGCGCACCATGAAGGAGCTGCCTGCCACTCTACCTCGCCCTGTATGCCTACAGGCCCCCCTGTGTGCGTTTGTGCGTGTTACAAGGGCTATATGCATGTGTTTGTTCAAAGAACTAGAGCAGGGGTATTCAATTAAAAGTCACGGAGTTCCAGTTATAAAAATTTCCTCTTAAAATAAGGTCTGAACCCAAGTCCAGTTTGTGTCTTATAGCCAGCTCCTATGTCCACATTATCATTTATTATCAATTTTAAATGCAGGATATGTTTACGTGAGTGCACAGCTAGCTCTTTTACCTCACCATAAATAAAAATAGACCCAGGCAAATAAATTTCAAGCCTTTATATGAGACTGAAGAACACACAAACCTCAGAATTAAAAATGAACTGCAAAAAGAGCTGAATAATCTTTTTTTCTCGTGAATTAAAGACATCCCAGCCTAAAGATGTGAAAGGCCTACACTTCGAGTAAAAAAACTTTAACATGTTGAGAAAGCATGAATAAAAACGGGCTCTTTCAGGGGAAAAATGCAAACAGAACTTTCTTCATGAGAGAAAGGGGCATGTGGCCTGCCAGTAATTTACTTGTGCACAAGTAACCTTGTACACAAGGTGTGCCTGTGCACAGCTTGTGGTGGTGGTGGTCACCTTGTGGTGGTCTCTGTCATCTGTGGTGCAACAGACCACTGGACTTTGTCAGCATCTTTTTTATTGCTGCATGTATGTCCTCTCTTCTTGTGTGTGTTTCATAGTGGTGTTACAATCAGCAAAGAGCTCCTTATCTTTGTGAAGGAACCTGACACTCACAAAAGCTACAACTCATCAGTGGCCACAGATATGCATGGTGCTCTTTGAGTATCTGCATCAAGCTGTTAATATTTGTGATTTTCTGGTTGCTGTTGAAGCTGATATTGGGAGTTTTTCCACATATCTCATCTTTCTGTTTTCCCTCAAACAATGTGTCGACAACATCTTTTAAGCACTTATTTACAACTGTCCCATCACTAAAAGACATTTTCTGTTGCCCCAAAATCCACCATGTCTTTAGTAAACATTCATTTGCATTTTTCTCGGTCATTTTGCCCTCAGCTCGGACTTCAGGAGGTAATTCTGTGCAAAAACTGTTTCGTAGTGGTGCTTCACGTTATTAATTCATTAATTAAATAGTGCTACGGGTTCAGACTATTTGAGGCAAAATGGTTTTAACTGTCTGATGGAAGAATAAACATAAATGTCTCCGTCCACTCATTGTTAACCAGCGGTCTTCCTCATTAACCTCCCTTCATTTGGAGCTCTTCTGTCCTCACCGTCTCCCTTCCGCTGTGCTCCTGTAGCGGTAAACTCAGCGGCAGCAGCAGCAAGCTGTCTCACTTCCTGGTGCTCTGACAGAGCAGATAAACAAACGATCTGATTGGCTGACCTGAGTGGCGCTATTACCGTGTTAACTGGAGTAGCAGCGCCCGCCGTCTGTAGCGTGACCGTCAGAAAAACTTCTCCAAGAAGATCAACTCTCGTGAATTTATCATGGAGTGGTCACGGGTCCGGACAGAACCATCACGCAGTCCAGATCCAGACCACAATCCGCCATTTGGTGACCCCCGAACTAGAGTGTGCTCTTAATTTACATTCGGGGATTACTAAAGTGTACAAATAAAAAAAACAAAAAACAAAATCCAAAAATCGGTAAATAAAAACAGGACCGGGTGAACAGCAAAGACCTTTAGCCAATGCTGCTGTCAGACAAGGTGACATCTTTGTGTGTGCGTGTGTGTGTGTGTGTGTGTGTGTGTATGTGTGTGCGTGCGTGCATGCATGCATGTGTGTGTGTTCATGTTAAAAACAAGAGAAATGCCTCCCCCGTCCCCTTAAGAGAGTGTTCTGTCATGATTGATTTACAGTGTACCCCTCACCTTTCTGTGGAGACCAGTTTGCCTTAAAACACTTTATTTATCAGTGTGTGTAGGCGTGTGTGTGTGTGTGTGTGTGTGTGTGTGTGTGTGTGTGTGTGTGTGTGTGTGTGTGTGTGTGTGTGTGTGTGTGTGTGTGTGTGTGTGTGTGTGTGTGTGTGTGTGTGTCTGTGTGTGTGTGTGTGTGTGTCTGAGTATGTGAGATGTTTGTAAGGGTAGTGGTGCTAGTAGTTTGTCCTCATAGGTAATTTCAGACTGTAGCCCTGACCTATGAGGGTTAGAACAAATGCCCATTGCACACACATACAGTCCTGAGGCAGTTTTAAGCTGTGCAGGAAAATTTACATACAGTACACACTGCAATTGAGATGTTTCAAAAAATACAAACACGTGGAATTAGTTGATGAACACACACACACACACGCACGCACGCACGCACGCACGCACGCACGCACGCACGCACGCACACACACACACACACACACACACACACACACACACACACAAATGCCCATTGCACACACATACAGTCCTGAGGCAGTTTTAAGCTGTGCAGGAAAATTTACATACAGTACACACTGCAATTGAGATGTTTCAAAAAATACAAACACGTGGAATTAGTTGATGAACATGCAAACCTATGAAAATCAAACCTTATAGTCTGACTAAATGATTAAATGTATTTTGTATGACACTAAAACGCTTACACACCATGGTCATCTGAATAAGTTTATTCGTTGAAAATAAACAATGACTCCCGATGCATTAACATGCCAAACACTTCAGTGATCCAACATGTCACAAAATAAATATTACACTGCTCCATGAAATCCTCCAAGCTCTGTGGACCAACTCTGTTGATATGTTTGCTATGAATGACTATTCGTCTTTAATAAGCAGGTCCTTCGAAGTCAAAAGTTTCACCCAAAATCATTCAATCTGCCCAACTCACATATCAGGGTCAGAATTAGTTTACCAGGCAGGGAATCGTCCATCAGAGCATTATGGTGACAAAATACAATTTTACTCAAAATTGTGAATTTTGAATTACATTCAAAGAAAAATGTGAGATGTCACTTAGGGTGACATCTCACCCTAAGTGACAAAGAGAGCACAGGTCAGTCAGCTTTTATTATCAATGTGTTCTTTGTTATGAACATGATGTAGGGAGTGGTCAGTCAGTGTTCTCCTCAATAGCATGGGAAAGATCACAGTGATCATGTCAGGGTTTAATCCACAATAGAGGTATCATTGCAAAGTCTTTATGACTTAGATCCTAAAACAAAGAAAGTAAAATCATAAAACAAATCACTACATTTCCTCCATATGTTATGAATTCTCTTAAAAAATGGAACTGACATTTTTGAATATCATCTGTGTACATTAGCAGCAGATGCAAAAGTTCCCACTTGAATGCGCATTTAATAATTACAAAATGGAAGATAGTCCTGCATTAATACCCATCGGTCAGTTGATCAACCTGAAATATCCCTTTGCCAGTAATGACTACGTATTTTCTTCAAGCTTGTGGGAGCAGAAGATAATTGTCCTGCAGGTTCAAGGTTGAGCTCCCTCTACTAATGCTAATTAGTTCAGAAAAGCTGCACAGTCATTCGCGGGATTACAAAGAACATTTAGAAATTTACATTCAGCAGAAGACTCATACTATTCAAAGTCAGGAGTGTTGAAAAGATTTCCATACAACTGCTCTCATAAATCCTGTTTTGAGCAATGAAGGGGATGTTCCAAAAGAAGCATGAGCATGTCTTGCATTTTATTTTGTGACTGCAAATTTGTAAAATACACGATATAATTGTAAGCATTAATCTTATGCTGCCCATGTGCGCACAGGAAAAAGGCAAGAGGAGGGACACTACTAAACTAGCATTTAGTTTGTTTCACGTGCTCCCTGACACTGAATTGTGTGACCTCACGCTTTTGGGTCATCTTAAAAAAATGACTTAAATCAGCACCAAAGGCAGCTCCCATCTTTTTTCAGAAGTCACCTTTGTCTCTAAGAAACAGTGAGTATTTGTCTGCGCTTTTGCAGTTCATGGCTCTTAAGTGTTGAATTGAGGACATCTTTCACACACAGAACACACACACACACACACCCACACACACACACAGACACACACACACACACGCACGCACGCACGCACACACACACACACACACACACACACACACACACACACACACACACACCTTAGAATCTTTGTAGAGTTTTCTTGCCCGGCAGTGAAGCCTTGTTAGATATAATGATGACTTGTTATTATAAAATGAAACCTATAAAAGGGACAACTGGAGACTCTGACTGAGTTTTCTTTTTCTTTTTGGCGTCAACAACACACAACACAGCCCTGTTTACAGAAAACATCCCTGCCATGGAGGTTGTTTTGTGTGAGGCCAGCTATCTGTAAATGTCACTGTTTCCTATAATTTGCTCCATAAATGTTTCATGCTGATGAAAGCAGGATGATGAAAACTCCATAAATGGTTTTCTCAGTCTATGTGTGCGGCTGTAAAAAAATAAAAAATAAAAATGGATCCCTCGTCCCCATCCCCTTCCTAACCCCATTTTTCTCAAAAATGAAGGGTGAAAAAACTCTATCCAGGCTTAGTCGGCTTTTTTTTCATAAAATTTTACTCCTCTCTCCACTTGCTCACTCTTTTATAGTCTTTTATTCACACACCTTTTTTGGGGGATATTCTCACCCACCTTTGTTTGGATGTTCCTTCTCCCTTTAACGCTGTTCTGCAGCGTTCATTGAGGGTTATTTAGGATTATTTTGCAGCTTTTGCACTGTATTACACTACATGTCTGTATCTTAGCAATGTCTTATAAGGCCCACCTGTTTGATGGGGATCAACCAAAACATTCTTGTGGTCATACAAAACACACACACATATACAGATAATACTCTGTCTACCCCGTATGCATCTTTTGATTATCAGATTTCAGATGAACTGGAAAGAAAAACAACAATAAACAGATAGTCACTCAAAACTATGAATTCCTTTTTCTCCCATGAAAGCACAGAGCCCCCCTAAGTGGAGTCCCCATCTAGCAGCTGTATAGCAGGAAGATAGTGTTGCTCTTCAAAATAAATAACAGAGAGGCTGGAAATGGAGATCTTCCTTCCTGAGAAGCACATTTTCTATAGGCTGTATGAGGGTAGAGGTGAAACATTAACTTCAACAGATGATTTCTTTGGTGTGTTTTACTCCAATTGGTTGAAGATACCATCAACAGCACCGCCAGGTTTTGATAGATGAGTCATCTCAAATTCTATTTGTATGAGTGAAATAATTAGACAATGCAGCTGGTGTTATTAACATGAAATTGTTTGAATCTTTACATTGATATCTTAAATAATAAAATCATTACATTGTCTCGTACATTGGCAGGATCTGTTTCAATGGGAATATCATATATATTTAATGAATAGGAAACAAGAACGACATGCAATAGAGCTCAAACGTCAGCCAAAGTCCAGCAGCAATCATATTAAACACATTCCAATAAGGCATTGCTAACATTAGATGATTTTTCACAAGATTTTTCAAGATATTAAAAAGATTCTGTAGTTTTAGCAAATACTAAAAGCACTGTTTGTGACTCCACTTCTATACACTTTGCCGTTTTGATGGCTTTAAGTCCTTCACAGCATTAAAGGCTCACCTGCAGGACTCCATCGGGGCTTTCAAAGACATGTGTACATGCTCCATTTAGAAGTTGGCCCTGTCGCATCAGCCCAAGAATGGACTGTGGGAGGAAGAAAGGAGGAGCTGTCTCTCTCCTCTCGTTGTTCATGACCACTGATGGGGACTGAGGGAGAGAGAGGTTGGGAAAGGACAGCCATGATTAATGTGGAGGCTGTGTGGACCCAAGAATATCTCCCCACTGTGTCTTAGCTAATGTGACCTGCCATATGGGTCACTCATTACAGTGTGCATGTGTGTATGTGAGTCTGTATAGTATGGAAATAGTTTTACTTTCAGGAACTGTTGTTATGTCATTTTTTTCTTGTGATGTTCATTTTTTCTCTGGGGCTAAATGCAGCACCATGAGCCTCTGATCTTTGCTGTTGTGTTTCGCTTGTATCTTCTACGAGGCACACATGGGGCTTTACATGTTATCCATCAATGCAACAGAGTCTGCATGAATATTTTAGAATAGAAATGCTGACAATTTGCAGCTTGACTTTTGCATATGCTCATATCATGTCACCTTTTCTCCCACCCTCCCTCCAACTTGCTCTCCCTCTCCTCCACACCTCCTCTCCTTCTGCTCTTAGGTACATGATGAATGTCACATGGGATGGCAGAGACTTGTCTTTCACAGAAGACGGCTACCAAGAAAACCCAAAGCTGGTGGTCATAGTCCTCAACAAGGACAGAGAGTGGGAGAAGGTAGGATGTACATGTGTGGCTACATAATATGCCAGACAGTCTGTTTTGTCCAGGCTTTATCATAAGATGTATGTCAAGGACCATAGGGGAACAGAGCTAAATGCTACGGTTGCCATCATGTGTCTGGGAATTTTAAGGGTTATTTTACTTTTTTGACAGTTAAACTTTTTTCTAATTTAAATTAATAAAAAAAGGTTTTGCACACTATTTATTGGTTTTATCCTCCCCTAGTAGTGGAAAGAAAGTTATGAAACCTCACACACAGATGGGAAACAAGGAAAGCTCAGTAAATACTAAAATGTGATATGTGGGTATTATTTTTATTCATTTCATTGAGTTGTGTCAGTGTCAAAGAAGAACAGTTTCTTCAACTAAATACTGTAGTGTTGCGCTGATGGAATCTTGTGTCTATTATTTATTGTAATCTTCTACATGCTGCTTTTTCATCATCAGTACTTTTATAATCTGATACTTCTGATACTATTTTTTTTTTATTCTGTAGTTTTACAACTAAAACATATAACCTAGTGCTAGAATTATCTATGATAACCCTGTAATATAATAATATGATTAAAATAAACTTAATTTATACAGCATAGAGTTTCAAAGCCTTGCAGAGATGAACACTACAATACAATGAAGTATCAATAGATAGCACTGGCCTAGTTTTAGTTTTAGTATACGTATATTATTATTCTCTTTCTATGGTTGATGCATTACTCTCTTAAACAAAAGTGAGTTCTTATATTTAAATCTAAATGTACATTGATAAGTTTTAGATAAGATTAATACCCATAGATAAAATAAAATGATGAGCTTGATTCAGAGGAAACATGACCACCTGTAGTCTGACCGAAAAGTGAACCTCTGTGAAATACACTTAAGGGCCAAAACCAAACTGAGATTAAACACAAAAGACGGCAGTGAAAACGTTGCCTCTGTCTCATGATACACACTTAATTGATCGATGAACTCATTTACTCGCAGGTTCATGGATTTCCTTTACAGGTAATTGAGAAAAAGCTTCTGTAATGATGATCATTGTAGTATTCTTGTCGTTGTAATAGACTTTAAATACTGGCCATGTATCTTTATACCTACATCTGGCAGCCTTGAATAGCTAATATTAATGTCTCCAAGATAGTTCTGGGTGGTAAGGCGGAGAGGAGTGTCATTTGAGGTGTTGATGAGTTTGAGAAAGGGATTGAAAAAGAGAAGTGAGTGCCAAAAGGAAGGATTTTGATTGATGACACAGAAAAAAAAGATGAACAGGGAGGTTTTTGAGTCTCTCTCATGTGGTCTCCTTTTACTCATGCCCTCAAGTTACTTCTTCTTTCAATCCTCTCTTCTTCACCTCCCCCTTACTTCCATTTTTCCTCATTCCTCCTGTCTTCTTTTTCCCCCATTTCCAGACAGTCTGTCCTGTCCAATCTTTAGCTGTGATTTTCAGTTGTGGTCTCTAGTAGCACCTTGAACCACAATTAATTCAGCCAGACCGCAATTATCGATGCGGTGGTGGCTGGGGCGTGTCTCATGGCGACTCTCTAATATGTGTTAACAACACAAACGCCATGTTTTGATCAAACCTTTATTGTATTTATTTAGGGCACGTTGTTACAACATTCCGTTTAATTTGCCACAACGCCCACCGTCTCCATCCAATGTTAAAGCATAGAATTTTTACATTCTGACGCACTCCCGTACATTTTTCCACCTGCACACACAGAAGACCCTTTGTTGGTATGCTGAGGGGTGGTAGAGAGTGTTGTAAACTGAGAGCCTGTGAAATTGATCAGTACCACCTCACTCTGGTGTAGAGAAAGAGACTGAAGGAGAGAGCGACAAGGAGAGCCAAGTGGAAACATAATTGGGAGCTGCTCTCTCTCCTTCTCTCTCTCTGTCTTTCTGTCTCCCTCTCTCTCTCCCTCTCTCTCTTTGGTGTAGCTGTCCTATCCATGTATTGTAAGTGAGACACAAATACAAAAATGGGAGCTACTCTCGCTCTCTCGCTCTCTCTCTCTCTCTCTCTCTCTCTCTCTCTCTCTCTCTCTCTCTCTCTCGCTCTCTCTCTCTCTCTCACACACACACACACACACACCACACACACACCACACACACACCACACACACACACTGATCCATGAAGATCAAGAGATAAAAATTCAGCAACTGCACTAAAATATGGATATGTACTAAAAATATAAAATGTGTCCCCTTGAGGCTCAGCAGGGAGAGTGAGGGAGAGGAAAGCTATATGGAGCAATAGGAAAAGGAGCAAGCTATCGAGACAGATGGGCAGAGATAGCAAGAGCAAATGAGCATGAGAAAAAGAGACACAAAGAGACAGAGTGAGGAAGAGAGAGGTGGAAAGAAGCCACCAGCATGCGCGTGCTTTCTTTTTTTCACCCGCTACAACTCTTAGATTTTCAAAGGATCCACACCTGCTGTTCTTTACAACACACACACACACACACACACACACACACACACACACACACACACACACACACACACACACACACACACACACACACACACACACACACACACACACACACACACACACACACACACACACACACACACACAGATGTTTAGATGGCATAAATAGTGGATGGAGTTTTTGGAAGAGTAGGCCTTAAATTGCGGGTATCTGGCATTTGTTCAATGATTATGTAATCACCTGTGAATTACTGCTTGATTTTAAAGAAGTGTGATACCTGAACAGTTACAGTTGCAAGAAAGAATAACGATTTAGAGAAATGCTTCCTCGCCAGGAGTGTCATATTTAAGCACTCACAGATGGTTCATCCAATCCTTTTTAACTGTATCTCCATATTTCTAAATGTTAATTTGTTGTAATGATGCTAAATCTGGTGGAGGCAATAAATGGATTCCATTTTGGTCTTTGGATTGAGCAGATTTCAGGAGCTTTCTTTACTTTGAGCACAAAGGTTAGCGCAAAACTATTTTATCCTCCACCTAATTGAGATGTACAGGTATATTGAGTATTATGCTTCCCCAAATGTTATGAAACTCACTAAAATACTTTGGATTTTGTTTCAAAAAGATGTAAAGCTTTAAGGATCTAGGGCTGTGCGAGGAAAAGGCATTAGGTACAGCAATGCTTCAAGCTAAAATTCACCATCAACAGTTTAGCGTATTAATTGCTGATGATCAACATGCTGATTTCAAAATGGTGCAGTGTTTTCCATGTTCACATGAAATCTCGGTCATACTAAATCAAACTTTACAGTGACAAGTACTTCTTGTGATTTTGAGCAGCAGTATGGTTTCATGCAAAAAAAAAAAAAAAAGAGTGCTACAGATGCAGTATTTGCTTTGAGGATGTTGCTAGAGAAGTACAGAAAAGGCCAGAGGGAGCTGCATTGTGTTTTTGTAGATCTGGAGAAAGCTGATGACAGGGTGCCCAGAGAGGAACTGTGGTATTGCATGAGGAAGTCTGGAGTGGCAGAGAATTATGTTAGAGCAGTGCAGGCAGGGCTCGAAATTAACTTTTTTCTTGGTAGAACTGGTGCTCCCAAAATTTAGAAGTTAGTAGCGTCAGCAAAGACTTTAGGAGCACCTACCCAAAAGCAAGGCGTACAGACACTATATGTAATATGGCATGCATTTTATTCACAATGGGCACAGTGCACTGCGCCGTTCTCAAACCGGAGCCATTCAAAATCTTTCAGCCACTCTTTTGTAAAACTAGCTTTTCTTCTTGGCTGGAGCGTCATTAGCTGTGTCGACAGCGACCATTTCCGAAACATTCCTTGGATTCTGACCAAAATAATTCCCAATCGTACGTTTCATTTTGTTTAAAAAAGCAGCATTAGATTAGCTTTCAGCATCCTCCTCCCTCAAACCGAGTCCACATGTTGTATAGCAGGACAGATCACGTGACGTTACAGAGCGCAGTGGAGGAAGTGTGTGGGGAGGGATTTAAAGCAACCTTAACCAATATAAAACCAGCAAGTACAGTTGAACATATGAAAGTCCACGTTTGATAGGATACTATTGCTGACTGTCATATTAATGTTGTTGAGTGCACAAAGAGGGAGGGAACGTCTGAATTGAGGGGAGAGAGTATTAACTCTATGGAGAGAGAGAGAAAGAGCGAGAGAGAAGAGAAAAAAAAGGCGCACCAGATTTTTTTCCCTAGTTGCACAGGTAATCCCAAATATATGTAATAGTCGCACTGATAAAAATTTGGGCGTATATGCGACCAAAATGGTCGCAAATTCGAGCCCTGGGTGCAGGACATGTATCAGGACTGTAAGACAGTGGAGAGGTGTGCTGTAGGTGTGACAGAGGAGTTCAAGGTGGAGGTGGGACTGCATCAGGGATCAGCTCTGAGCCCCTTCTTGTTCGCTATGGTGATGGATGGATTTATGGATGTAGTGAAAGAGGACATGAAGGTAGTTGGTGTGAGAGAAGAGGATGCAGAAGACAGGGTTAGATGGAGGCAACTGATTCGCTGTGGCGACCCTGAAGGGAAAATTGAAAGGAAAAGAAGATGAGTTTAACAGAAAACAGTGGCAACAGCTTCAACATTTGCAGCATTCAGTCACATAACCTGTAATTCAGACGAGCATCGAGTTTTTGTTTTCTGATGCCCTGACAACGTTACTCCATCACTGCTGGTTATCTGTGGGAAGTAGTCTGCGTACTTCCTTCATAAGGATAACAGTGTTCCTGCTACCCTTTTGCACAACCTTGCACCAGTCACTGCGCTGACAATCACATGTCAGAATGAGGCCTTGTGGCAGCTGTGATGGGGCTGTGAGGTTGTGAATCCAAAAAGAATGCTGAAAATTTATTTTTTTGTGAAATTCCAATATTTCTAAGAAAAATTTCAGACGCGACACTCGATGAAAGTGTTTTGTGTGAATATAGGGAAGGTGTGATTTTCATCAGTTCTACATGAGGTCACTGATTACAACCTTGTTGTGTTTTCTGGATTTGTGAATTGACATTCAACCAGACAACTCACAATTTTGAAATATTTTTACTGTAACACCAGCAGAAACAGGATGGGTTTGGTGTCAAGGCTTTGGCTTCATCACTCCCCAGAGAAATATTTACATAGAGACACTGGGGAGTGATGAAGCCCTCTCACTCAGAACCAACAGGTGAATGTTGGCATCTGTATGCATGCAGAGCGGCAACAGCATTGACAGGGAAGCAAAGATATGGGAAACTGTTCCAGCTCAAATAATCCACCACAACTGGGAAGATGTTTCTGAAGAAAATTTAGGAGAATGAGAGACGGCATGTGAGTATTGTGTGTACAACAGTACATCTCCGCCAGGAGCATCACGTTTGTGGTAGAGGTATTTCATAGAATGAATTAAAGGAGGTAAATCATTTAAGTCATTAAGATTCATCATCATGGTGATTCATTAAATATGTGTTTAAATATTTCAATTTGGATCAACACAAGATTCTTTTTTTTTTGTATTTTTCACATAAATATGGGAAATGATAAGTCAGATGAGGAGGTCAGAAACCAGAATGTTATTGAGAACAAGAGTGAAAATAATATAATATTTTTAGATTTTTCTAATGAATAGACCACTGGACTTTTGTAACCCAAAATTGATTAAAACATGTATAGCAGCATGAAAAAGGAAAGACGTCATCATGATTGGTTCAGCTTAGAGTAAAAATATGATATCAAAATAAATGACACAGGTGAAGTGTTTATTATTTTTCATGCTGCTGTCAGAGTTCCAGTATGACTTCACATCGTGAATGAAGAAAGTGTATTTACAAATCAGAATAAGGATGTTATGTTTTAATCCTGCTGAGTAGATGGAGTGTGAAAATTGCTTCAGGAGCTGCTGCAGTGTTAGCTGCCAGTTCACAAAATAATTATTACAGACAGCATGGGATTTGTGCTTGGAGAATCACAATACGGAAAGCAGAAACACACACTTTTAGTCCAGACCTCACTATTCTGTTGATTAAAGTCAGTTTAAAGGAAGACATCTAAATCCGTGGGTGCAGCTTCCTTTTGTTTTTCGTCTGTCTCATTTTTCTTCATCTCCGCTCTTGCTTTTCACACACTATTCACATGCAAATCTGCACATGCAACCACAGCCAGCTCAGGAAAGGCAGAACAGGATCCATTTTCTCTACATAATTTTATCTGACAGGGTTGACAGATACTGTTTTATGACTGAATAAATTTCTTCATGCTATTAGAAACTCATTCTCCCATAATGCAACCTGCCACAACAAAGTCTCCCAGTCTGTCAAACTGAAGTTGCTCACACTGCCCCTGGTTTGTGGTTTTTATTTTTTATTAGTGTCACTTTTTAAGCTGGGGTTGTTTCAGTGTAGCTGTGTGTGTATGTGTGTGTGTGCGTGTGTGCGTGCGTGCCTGTGTGTGTGAGAAAGGGTTAAGACAGTGTGAAATAGATAAAATAGAGAGCAAGATGTGCAAGTACAAAGAGCTAAGTTTTTGAAAAAAATAGAGAAAGGAAAGGCGATAAAAAAGGAGGTCAGACTCGAAAAAGAAATAGTAGATGAGACAAAGCAACAGATTTTCCAAAATCTTCTGGGTTACAGTGTCATCTCATTCACCATAAATTTGTAACAGGGGTTGAGGTCGATGGAGGCTGCCATGGGGGGGGGGGTATAATGTGGTGATCCCACAGGCCCATCATCATATCTTCCCACAGACCCCAATGTCACATCACACATACATGGACTGCTCTATGTGTATCAAGAGTGCGGAAAAGCTACTGTTCCTTATGGGCAAATATAATATTCTGCTGCCTGGTCAGTGGATAGAAATGATCTTCCCTGCTCTCTGGGTATGAATTCATGACCTCTTTTTCTTTAATTAGAGAGAAGGAGAGATGGGAAGGAAGAGGTGCGAGGAGAGCAGGAGGACAGGAAATCATCTGCTTAATTCAACTTATTCTCACACTCATCCTCCTCTCTTCTTCTCCCCAGGCATCATCTGACTAGAATTTTTATTACTCCTTTGAGTTTGGTGAATCATGCAACTGTATCAGTGGTGGCCCTATATTAACGATTGAATGTATTAAGTAGATTTGACTTGTATGTACTGTATGTGGCTGCTATTATGCCAGGCATACTACACAAGATAACTGAATGATCAGAAGTCAGTATAGATGAAACACTCATTCTCTTTCATTGACTCTTCTACATATTTCTTTTCGAGGGATGGTGGGGGGTTCTCATATTTTCCTAGGTATTTAGCAATAATACTTTTGCTCGAACAATCCCCTCTCCTCTCTTTGATAGACACATACATTTAAATTCTTAATTGTGTCCTAATTGAATAGAACAGTACCAGAACATGAATACTGAAGATGCAGTACAGTAAGTTGAAACATAGAGCAGTTCTCAGATGTGTAGGTAGCAGCATCTCCACCTGATATGAAGGGTACCAATAATAACTGAGACAGTACCATATTTATCATTTGTCATTTAATCGCTGCTGGGCAACCCAAGTTGTTGGAACACTTTTATAACCGTATTGTCCTTGGCTGCTGCTGATAAAAAACAAGTAGTCTGCACCTATTAACCAGTTCTGAAATGATTTTAGGCATGGTGGGTACTTCATTACCTTGGTCGTAAACTTAGATGCAGGCTGTCTGTAGATCAAACACTAATTGGACTGGTTTATTACTACAGAATCTGCTGCAGGGAGATGTGTGAACATAATGATTTGAGTTTGCTACATACATGGGTGCTTTAATGTTGTCACTGACTGTGAAAAAATGTGTTGTCTTTGTTATTAGGTCTACAATTCATGACATGTATGTGCAGTCTTCTACATGCACAGCAGCAACACGCAAACACACATAACCTCATTCTCTTGTGAAGGGCTGAACAGCTGAGGTAAGACAGACGGATAGGTGGGATTGCTCCAGGGAAAGGTGAAGGTGACACACAAGAAACCATGCACGTGCCTTCTCAGTGTCCTATCCTGCAATCCCTCCTCTCTACTTTCATACAAACACACACACAGATATACACACACACAACACAGGCATGCATGCACACTCACATTCTGAGAGATCGAGTCTTAACAGAGTGAACTGTCGACAGTGACACTGACTAGGAGTGTAGAAAACACCATCAACTCTGTCATTGAACAGAAAACCGCTCAAAGCCAAACAATGAAAGTGCTAATTTTACTTTTCATCTCAGCCTTCCTGTTAATGACCAAGTCAGGCAGGCCAGCTGAAAGACAGCGTATTTGTGTTTGCATGTATGTATGTGGATAAAAACCACTGTCTTATGTTAGGTCACAGTCAAACAAGCAATATAGAAAACACAAAAAAAGTCTCATCAGTGTCTGAACCTCTCGATCTCCCATCGATTACAAAGTCTATAAACTTATACCCTTCTGAGTGGGAAGTACACAAACTCGCAATTCCACTCTGCAGTGTTTTGCCTTTTGAGTCTTAGAGAGAGTGAGAGAAAAGAAGAAGGAATGTCCTTTGAAAAAGTGAGAAGTTTTTCTGTTTTCTGCTGTACCATAAATAATTGAGAGTCGAGTGAAGTCTTGCTGCCTGCTGTTGTCTCCCCTCCGACTCTCCCATCTGACACAAACATGCGTAAACATTTCACGCACACACACACACACACACACACACACACACACACACACACACACACACACACACACACACACACACACACACACACACACACACACACACACACACACACACACACACACACACACACACACACACACACACACATGCATTTAGCCTATAGACAGGTGTGGGTGGGTAAAGAACGTCCATAAGGGAATCTGTGACATCACAGCTCTGAAAACTTTCTGAATTATTAACACCATCATACTGTCACTCTCCCCTTCCCTCTTGTATACGTTCACATTCACAGCCCTCCCTCAGAGTGTATTCAATCATGCATCCCAGAACACCATGCTTTTAATGTTTCATGCTGAAGTCACTGTTACATTTATTATTGTCTGCAAACATGCATGCTGATTTGTAAGCTTCCGTGCCAAAAGACGATGTAGAAAAACATGTAAAACAAATGTTGATGGGTGTCTGGATTTGTAATCATCTCCACTCCCTTGGTGCTTTGAGTTATAGGCAGCAGACTGCAGCGGTTGAATCGCGTGGTAAAGAGAAGTGGCACACCGGTGTATTGCCGTGTTCTGACCACATGTTTTTTCCCTCACTTCAGATGTTGACTTGCCATTGCTCACCTGTCACTAAGTATTGGAATGGATCCACAGATATTATAAAATATAAAATCATTTGTTATAATTTTGACTGATTTAGCAGTCTTTTGGGTTTCGTCTTATTTATTATGTCATCCTTGTTTTTCTCATTTCCTTCCATCCAGATGGGGAAACTGGACAACCGCAGCCTGACGCTGAAGTATCCGGTGTGGCCGCGTTTCAACTCCTTTGGGGACGCAGAGCTGGACGATAACCACCTGTCTATCGTCACTCTGGAGGAGAAGCCATTTGTTATTGTGGAGGATGTAGAGAGGCTAACTGGTACCTGCATGAGGAACTCTGTGCCCTGCCGGAAGCACATCAAAGAGTAAGTCTGCCATGCAGGCCTTATGAGGAAAAAGTACACCTCATCATTATTAGTCCATTTTTGTTCTTCTGTGAAAGGAATGTGACAAATGTACTGATGGTTATTCTGAAAGGAGGTACCCTGCCTTTGCATACTAGTTTGCCATGGTATTAGTTACCTGAAAAAAGTCCTAACTACACGTGTAACTATTCATTCTAATGGTCAGCCTGTAAATGACCCTCTGAACTCACAATCATATCACAGTGGATGATAGGTTGAGTGAAACTAGCCAATTGAAATTTGCTTCGATCTGCGATAACCGATTACAGTATATCTTCAATTAATAATATCGGTGGTGTGTTGTGTTCATTCAAATGTGTTTGGAGTGCTTTACAGACCATATTCCATTACAGACTCTCTAGTAAGGCATTGTCATCATCATTACTATGCACTGGTATTTCCATTTGGTCTACAAAAGGTTCACTGAAAGTTAAAAGATATTTTTCAAACAGTGCAACTTTGGTATTATAACATTTATCATCATTATCATCATCATCATCATCATCTGCTAGTAAGAAGCTTTAACTTACCTTAGATAAAAACTATCCATTTACAAATAGTAGCTGGGGATAAAATCATCAGTTTCTATTGTGTGGACATTACAAACATCCACAAAAGTTCATATGCATGGTATGAATTACAAATCCACTAAAATATAATCTAGACTCAATAACCAATTCCTATTGGGATAAAATATTCCTGCAAATTTAATTAATCAGATGGTGGTTGAAAACTTTTGAAATGAATGTCCTCTTTTGCTTTCGTTAAATTTTTCATGCACCTCATTGTCTGTGCTCACATGAGCATGGGAAGAGTGCAGTGTGCAAATAATGTGTCGTCTTTCCTCCCCCTGCCTCCCCATCAGTGATTTACGTCACATTTACGAATTTTCTCTCCAATGCCCAAATGGGTAGTGTGTGTGTGTGTGTGTGTGTGTGTGTGTGTGTGTGTGTGTGTGTGTGTGTGTGTGTGTGTGTGTGTGTGTGTGTGTGTTTGTGGCTTCTGAATGAGAGGAGCTAATTGGTTAGTAGATACACAATGTTTCTCTCAACTAAAGTACATACTTTGTGTCACTCTTACGCTGCTACGGTCATGCATGCATACAAAGTTACTATGTGCTTGCCCCCCACACACACTTACACACACACACATACACACTCACGCACACACACACACACACACACACACACACACACACACACACACACACACACATATACACACACACACACACACACACACACAAGTATACACACACTCATACACCCAGAGATGATTAAGTCGTAATAGGATCCCAGGGAAGAACCTAACAGAGAATTTCATCCAGAATCTGTGAAGTAGGGCGGAGGATGAAGCATCTCCAAGGAGTGACATAAATACACACACATACACATACATCCACACAGACTCATGCAGACTCTCCGTTTGCCACATGTCCACTCACTCACAGGCCAGTGCATTTGAGCGCATCTTTCCCTCCCACAGTGCGATTCCCACTCAAGCATCCGTTGTGTCAATTTGAAGAAAGAGGGATAGATGGAGGGAGGGAAAGAGGTGAAGAGGGGGGAATGATGATGCAGTTGGATCGGGGGATGGAGGACTATTCATGCATACAGAACCACAAATTCACACACACACACACACACCCACACACACACAACACACACACACACACACACACACACACACACACACACACACACACACACACACACACACACACACACACACACACACACACACACACACACACACACACACACACACACACACACACACACACACTGCCCTCTCTGGAGACCCCTCAAGCCCAGTGGTGTTTCTATATCAAGTTGGCCTGGCAACTTCAGAAACAGCCTCCATAATGTCACATGTTCCTGTTCCCTGAACTGTACAGTGGCCGCCCTAAATGAGTACACTGTGTTCATGAATGTGGTTATTACAGCTCTGGCCTATATGCTTGTTCTTTCAAATCCTGTCACAAACTTTGCCTTGGTTCTATTATTATTATCATAGTTTTTCTCCCCATCCGTTTTCCTTCATCAAGTATTTGCAGCAAAACAATACAATATAAAAATGCATACTGCCTGTTAAAGCTCTAGACATGTTTGTGGCGGAGACATCAAGCATCATCATCATCACATTATTTCTTTTCTGATTGACTTCCTGGTTCTTAGAAATTAGACAAAATTTTTGTTCTGCAACCTGTGATTCAATCTGGAATTTTAAGTCCCAATAAGAGAGGAATGCAGATCCATGATCTCTTCTACCCATTCCGCAGGACTCTTTGTCCATCCACCCATTATGTCTTAAGAAAGACTTTTGTTCTTTTTATCTGTGTGATTCATTGGAAGCTGAAGGCTATCATCAAAAGATGTCGCTCAACAAATTACAGAAATAAATATCAAATTACAGATGTGTCAGAGTTGTTTCAGAAGTATTTTTTGATTGATGAGGAAAGAAAATACATAATGATTCTTTGGTAAACACTAATCTAGATTTTATCAACACACCAAATGTTTGAATGGGAATGTTGATGTATATTGACTCATTTATTTCATTTGAAACTGGATCTACCAAATGCTATGGTTAGTATCTGATTACAAGTGTTTCACAAAAAAAGAAATACATGACTGGATTTCTCAAATGAAACTACAATCAAACCATAAAACTACATTTCCCTCCAGTTTGAAGCATGGTGATTGCTCTTGGATTGAAATTTGTTTGAAAGATTTGTGCCAACTAACAAGGATAATGCAGAACTTGGGGCAAGAGTTTGCTAAAAAATCTTCCACAGTAAAAGAGTATGAGCTCTAAAGGTAACTCAACATCACAACCAGATGTGTGTAGATCTTTTCTTCCCTTTGTCCCCTCAATTTTGTGTCCAAGTTGTTGTTAAAATAAAGAATTAAGGTTATGTTCAACTAATTAGTACATACAGTACCTAGAAGTTAAATGAGATTGTCTAATAGCTGAGGCACACTGTGTGGTGTTTGTGTACGGGTGTGTGTGTGGGGGGGGGGGGTGCGTGAGAGAGAGAGAGAGAGAGAGAGAGAGAGAGAGAGAGAGAGAGAGAGAGAGTAGAAGAGAGAATATCATCTGAACTCCTGCTCTCAAATTCATACACAAATGGTATGATGTGTCGTCACAAACGTACTCTAACAGACAGAGAGCTTGAGGGACAGAAGGTACATATTTCTCAAGTCTTCTCATGTCATTTCTTAATAGAAGGACATGAACTTAAAGGTGAAACAGTCCCAGGGTGACATTTCTTCATTGGTGCATTCATATGAATTAAACAAATAGAATAGAAAGAGATATACACTGCGCTTTGGGAGAGGTGATAAGTCCTCAGTCATCCAGGTTCTTTTAAATGTGGGGAAAATAAGAGGACATTGACTTTGATTAGCATTCAGCGTGCAACTGTGCACGCTCACCGTATATTAAATGCTGCAAAGACTGCAATACATTTGGTGCAGTGTCTCCATTTATTACCACAGACACTAACCCTTTTGCTTGTTTTTCTAAAGCAACACAACAGAGGCTGGTGGGACGTATATCAAGAAGTGCTGTAAAGGCTTTTGCATCGATATTCTGAAGAAGATTGCAAAGTATGTTAAGTTCACCTATGACCTGTACCTGGTAACCAATGGCAAGCATGGCAAGAAGATCAACAATGTCTGGAATGGGATGGTGGGAGAGGTGAGACAGGACTACCATGTGGTTTTGTTTTGCAGTGACGGATGTAGTTGTTACATGAACATGACTAGATAGAGGTACAAAACTGATATGAGTACTGATCAATCTTATAAATGAGTTACTTAATTCTGGGAGAAAGTTGGAAGCTTGTATGACAGGATATTCCAATTGCTTGAATTCCAAAACTCTTTAGTTATCATTCTCTCCATCCCTCCCTGTGTTTGTTAAACTTTCACAAAGGGAAAAAAAATCAGCTCTTAGGTTTTGGCACCACAGCAATTGTTCAAAAAGTAAACAAACTTTAGCTCATCCGACAGAAACACCCTTTGCATATCTTTAATTAACAGCTTCAAGATGAAGGTAAAATCCCAAAGTTTATTTTTAGACTGTGCAACTTCACAGAACTTTAAGGTCCAATTTGGCATTCACTGCATTTAGCAGAGGCTCCTGTTTGCATGTTGATTATAATACATGAAGTTTCAACCCTTCAAAACTTTATTGATGTTTTTTCAGTTATATTGATATTCTGGAGGGGAGTTGGCAGATGTTTTATTTTTAAAGAACATTATCATGAAAGATAATGTTAATTTACAGAGACCACATTTTAAAATAGGATTATTAATCTTCCTTATTGTATAAGAGTGTGTTTCACATGTGTAATAATTGACTGTTTTCCTCTCTTTCCTCTCATCCACCCATCCTACTTTTACCAACCTTTCATCCTTGCTGTTCTCTCTGTCTTCTCACCTATCCATCCATCTCTGTATCCATTAACCCTTTACCTGCTCATCTCCGCTGCCTTCAAAGGTGGTCTATAAGAAAGCCGTCATGGCCGTCGGATCTCTGACGATCAATGAGGAGCGTTCTGAGGTCATCGATTTCTCCGTCCCGTTCGTGGAAACCGGGATCAGCGTCATGGTCTCCCGTAGCAACGGAACTGTGTCCCCATCAGCCTTTCTCGGTGAATGTCACTGAATAACTCTTACTTTGTTTTTGGAGAGGAAGCTCTGTCTTGTTCGCATTTTTTTTATTTTTTTTGTTCTTGTTGTCTGCGCAAGTGTAGAATGAAATTTGTTGTCAGTTTTTAGGTGTTTGTTCCCTGAGACACAGAGCTGAAAATACAATTCAGTTCTGTTAACCAGATGTCAATACTTGAACTCTCAATGGACAGGATTTAGCTTGACTCATGTTTCCTGCTGAAATCGCTCTAACTTACACAAGCAGCACTTAACCACAGGATTTGAACTAGAGTGACTGCAGATATCCCTCCTATAGTGGCTCGGTCACGATCAGTTGATGTACAGTATATTGCTTTAGCATCAACCTCCAAGTTACCGTGCAAGCATACATGAAACCACTTACACCCACATGTCATCATACGCAACACAAAGGTACACACTCGAACATGTATGCAGTTACTGCTGTGAATGTAGTAATGAAACAGTTTGAGCATGAAAACCCTTGCACTGGCACAGACACACACACACACACATACACACACACACACACACACACACACACACACATGCAAGGGGTGTGCAGCCCTCTGCCAGTAGTGCTCTCCCATACATTAGATCAGGGTTTAATCTCTGCAGCAGTGCTGTGAGCTCGGAGGTTGGACAGGAGTGCTGACACCAGAGCCTGGCGTTCGGTGCGCCTCCTCATGCTGTCAAATAGGTGGTGTGCCTGTGTCTGCATGTGTGTATGCAGACTGTGTAGGGGGGATCTCGAGCACGCAGGAGCCAACTTGCTATCATGCAGTTCTCTGCTATATGCCTGTGTGAATGTGCACTCAAGAACACAATTGATTTATTAATTTAGTTCATTTAGTTCCAAGGCAGATAGTGAGTGTTATGAATCCTAAAAGCTGATGTGTAGCATTATGAGCCTTTAATCTAACATGATTTATTATGTCCTACTGTTTCTTTGTTTCCTCTCTACCAGAGCCTTTCAGTGCATCAGTGTGGGTGATGATGTTTGTGATGCTCTTGCTGGTGACAGCAATGGCTGTCTTCATGTTTGAATACATCAGTCCTCTTGGCTTTAACAGAAACCTGGCACAGGGAAAAGGTGAGTGCAAAAAACATGCACATACATATCAAACACATTTCAGTCACAACCCAGCATCTGAAATTGCAAACACTAAACACACTGGTGGCCTATGAACAATATATATGCGCTCACTTCCTCTTTTTAAGATCCTCATGGCCCTTCCTTCACCATGGGTAAAGCAGTGTGGCTACTGTGGGGTCTGGTTTTCAACAACTCTGTGCCAGTCCAGAACCCAAAAGGAACCACCAGTAAATTCATAGTGTCTGTGTGGGCCTTCTTTGCTGTCATCTTCCTGGCCTCCTACACTGCCAACCTGGCTGCCTTCATGATCCAGGAGGAGTTTGTCGACCAAGTCACCGGTCTCTCTGACAACAAGGTAATGAACATCAAGTGGGACATTGAGTTAGTTGGTTGCTTTGCAGGTACAATACTAATTCATTTGTGACATTCAATTACCTAAGCTGAGTCTGGCCAACATGTTATCTATTAAATTAGATTCTGAAATTACATGGGTGCAAAAAAATAATTAATGTAAGCTTTGAGAAATAAGGAGCTCCTCTGATATTTGAATCCACAATCTAAAGTCATGGAGTATTAGCAGGATGTAAATTCTCAGATTCTTTACTTTGGCCAGCCATACTACAGGAAAAGGGACATTTTTTTGTTTGAGATGAGGAAGTCTTCTGCATACACAACACATGTATCTTCTTTTCTTTTCGGCTTTTCCCTTCAGGGGTCGCCACAGCGAATCAGTTGCCTCCATCTAACCCTGTCTTCTGCATCCTCTTCTCTCACACCAACTACCTCCATGTCCTCTTTCACTACATCCATAGACCTCCTCTTTGGTCTTCCTCTAGGCCTCCTGCCTGGCAGTTCAAAACTCAGCATCCTTCTACCAATATATTCACTATTTCTCCTCTGGACATGTCCAAACCATCTCAGTCTGGCCTCTCTGACTTTATCTCCAAAACCTCTAACATGTGCTGTCCCTCTGATGTACTCATTCCTGATCCTATCCTTCCTGGTAACTCCCAAAGAGAACCTCAGCATCTTCATCTCTGCTACCTCCAGCTGTGTCTCCTGTCTTTTCCTCAGTGACACTGTCTCTAGACCAAACAGCCTCGCTGGTCTCACCACAGTTTTGTACACCTTTCCTTTCATTTTAGCTGAAACTCTTCTATCACACATCACACATTTGGACACAACACATTTATACATTTTTCATTTATTTTGCACTGGAGATTGCAGAATGTTATCTCCCTATTAAAGATTGACTCAAAGATAGACTAAACCACCAGCATGAATGTAGGCACAGATCGTTGTACCGCCCCATGTGATAAAATTCAAACACAAATCTCTGAAGTGTTTCAGTTATGAGACACTACATTGAACTACTGTATTAGAATACATGTGGGACAAGGAGAAGATTAGCAAAATTATAGATAGGTGATAAAAAGTGGTGAGTAAGAGGAGAAAGACAGACTTAAAGATCTAAGAATAAAGGCCATGCCAAATGAAGAGAAATAGAAAAAAAGACAAAACGGTAGAGAGTTCCTGAGGAGAGGGGAGTTGATGTATGAGGATGCTCTGGAAGAGAAAGCACTTGTGTCTGATGTAGAGAGTTTTGACAACATGCAGAAGGAGAAAGGGGAAGAGAGGGATGTGTGGCAGGAGGGTGGCTGAGGAATTTCAAGAAGCCAAGACACACACGGTGGTACAAGGCAACAGGCAGACAGATATGGGCCAGGCTGACAACCGAGGTAGGGAGAAAAGACTGGAATGAAGAGGGGGAAAGGAGGAGATATATGAAAAGACAGAGCGGGTCAGGGAAGAAAGTAACAGAAAAAAAGGGTAAATAGCTATTCAGATAGACATGTTGAGCAGCCTTGACACAGACATATCTGTGACCAGCAAAACAATGGCGAAAACTACCCTTTCTGAGTTGCCTGGTGTGTTTTTGTCTTTTTTTTTTTATATATGTTTTTAGGTCACTAGGAGACAGAAATGCCACAAAACAACCTCTTTGCAAGAAAACCTTAGACAATTAGCATATCCCACTATTATATTGCTAAAATTTTAGGAAACATTTGGCACAGTGGGCACAGGAGCAGCATGACCATCCCATTGGATGGGTGTTTCTAAGTGGAACTGGTTCTCTGTGAAGAGAATGTCTCTGTCAAAACGAACCAAAGAACACACCGGCTGTTGGGTGTCATACTGAAGGTTGGGCAAGGCTTGGCTTTGCCTTTTTTTACTGTTGCGACAATATGTTGCCTCATCACTATTTGCATAAATGTTCCAGCTAAATAATTCAAAAGAGTAGTCTTCTGAAAATATTGAATGAGATTGAAAGCAACCATCAAACATCATAAAGAGAAGGAGTCACACAAAGGAGTTGGATTAGCTGATATTAAGCTTCAGGTGACTCATAAAATGATGTGACAAAACCCTTTGTCAGTCCTCTTTTCTCCACTCAAAACACAGTCTCTGAATTAAGACAAGGCTTTTCTCGTAAATTATTCGCTGCGTCCTATTCTATTATATAGTCTTATTTTTTGATGAAGAGGAGTAATAAATATGTAGTTAGCTGTTGTCAACTGCCAACTCCCAAGGAGGCTACCCATGGGAGGCAGTCAGTTAACAGGTCTGCAATGCATAGCACTATAACCATGAAGGATTTGTCTTTTTACCACTGCCTTATTTATCTCTGATTGTTAAAGAGGACATGCTGTTCTAGTTTCCCACTGTCTCCTACATCTGCTAGCCTTTAGAATAACATTTCACATGCATATTTGTGAAAATTCAATCACCCTAACCTCCATCCTGGTGACACTTACCAGGGCATGGTGAGATTCAATGGAGCCCAATCTGTGTAATTTACAACCATAATCACTTAATCTGACAAACAAAATTATTTTTTTCTGCATTGTAAATTAAAGTATCATGTGAAAGAAATACTGAGGCAGACAGGAGCATTGGAATCCTTTCCTTATATAACAGCTAACCTTGCATGATAATTAGGTAGTGAAGGGAACAGAAGAAGAGCAGAACAAAGGATGAAGAAAAATAACAACAAAAAGAGAGGGGATAGACAGATGGATGGGGCTTGTAAGTACACATCACAGCATTATGACCACAGGCATGTCACTTAACAACAAAGGCTTTCTTTGGACAATATGCTTTAAATTATGGGTAATGATTTTAATTATATATGTAAGATAATGCATTAATATTGTAAAACATCAAGTTATTGCTTTTGATAATTTAACTCTAAATAAGCTACAAACAGAATTGCAGTAGGATTGGTTTAATTTTATGCAATTTACTTCAATCATGGGTGGATAAATATTCTTTAGTGACTCTCCATTCTTGTGTTTTGTGTGCGTTGCTGTCACCTTTCGGCCATGCACTGTAGCAGAGCATTCCTCGTATGTCCACCTGTCTGAAGCACAAATCCCCCTCTGCTCTTTCACTTTCACATCATCTCTGCAACAAGATTTTGCTAGAGGCAGCTCTTACAGTTCTCCGAAGGCCTTCACTGGTAATTATCCAGAACAAGAGTGATGTTCTCCCAATTGGCATTTCCCCAGTCAGCCTGGAGATTTCAAGCAGCAGCATCCCCCCCACCATATCACCACCTTCTTGTCAAACGTGGCGTTTGACAAGGAGTAACCTTAAAACATGACCTTAAACCTTCTGCTTCACCTTTAAAAAGCGAAAAACGAGGAGGGAAAGAGGGGAAAACACGAGAAAAAATGGGCTTGCTTCAGGAGGGTTCATCTTCTTAGGGCTATCGCTTGTGATGCTGACACACACTGCATGACATCATCACCAACTCATGCAAATGCTTACATGCACAAAGGGTTTTGACGCACCGTCACCTTGAGCTTCTTACACAATGGAGTTGCAGACGTGTGCAAGCTTATACACAGTATGCATGCATTTCTGTGAATATTTACATGGCATGAATTCTGTATGTCCATACATGATAAGCACAGAGCTGATTTTTAAAGATGTTTGCTCACCTGTTTGGTATCAGTCAATGACATTTAAGTAATCCTCTGCCTGCAGGTCAAGGTGTATGAGTATGCGGGGAAAACAAAAATGTGTGCATATGTGAAAATGTCACATGCTATTTTTTTAGCATGTACCAAGCCACTCCACAGTAGTGCCCGGTGTATCTTTAGAGTGGAGCTCATAAAACACATTTCTTATTGATTGGGCTCATCTGTTTCTGGCTCTAAGGCCAGATAGTTACTGCACTGCTTGGGGTTATAGATTGTTACCACAATGCCATGTACTCCACTAGAGAATCACTGACCTGTACAAAAACTAGATTATACCTGAGAGTGACAGACACAGGTGGTAGACAAAAATTATGGAGGAGTTAAAGAAAATAAATTCAGTTAGTGGACGAAAAAGGAGAGGGACAGGGAAGGAAGTGGCCTCTAAAGATCTAAAGCCAAAGTTTATGTTTCATATTGTGCACATACTTTTACAAATGAATGTGACAATTTATATAATAAATGACACATTCTTTGAACTGATGAACCAACGAAAATGAGACAGGTTTCAGAGTCTCTTCTAGGCTGGCAGCAGAGTAAAGATGCCAAGAATAGAATAAATAAGATGACTGTCAAGACTGAAAGAAACAGAAAATGTGATAGATGAAGCAGCTTTCAATAAATGTAAAGAGAATGTTAAGCACAAGCATTGAGATAGTCAGTTTTGTATTATTTCTACTATCAAGTATAAAATGAATCTGAATTTTCTTTCGTGGCTTTTATCATGAGTCACCAGTTCACAGGACCACATATTGGTGCTTGTAAAACAATACAAATGTCATGGGAAATGTTTTTTTTCCCCCCGTGATTTGTGAAACGTTGAAAATGCCATATATTTGTGATTTAATACAAACAAAATGAAATAATTCAAAACTTTTATTTAAATTTTTTGTTCAATCAAAACTTTGTCGGGACTCCTTTTGCATGTATTACAGCATCAATGCGGTGTGGCATTGAGGCAATCAGCCCACGGCACTGTTGAGGTGTTATTGAAGCCTGGTTGCTTTGATATTGGCCTTCAGCTCTCTGGAGACTGGCATCTCTGATCTCCTACAGTTTCCGTAGTGAGCCAAAGTAAGAAGAGTTTGCTGGCCAGTAAACAACACAGTCAGCAATTTGGTTTTCAGTATTTTTGCACACTGGACAGATGTCATGCACTCCTCCAGAAAGAAATAGGCATCTCATTTGAGGTTTTCATCAGACAGGAGCATGAAGTTCTCAAAAATCTCCCAGTAGAAGGATGCATCGACAATAAAATTGATAAAACCAAGCAGACCAACACCAGCAGATGATATGGCCCTCAAACCATCACTGACTATGACCACTTCACACTGGACTTCAACCAAATTGGATCCTGTACATCTCTGCTCTTCCTCAAGACTTTGGAACTTTGCAAAACTTACTTTCATTTGAAAAGACACTTGGAATGCAACACTTGACGTCCATTTCCTGGACACATACTGTATGTGGGGTGACTCTTGATACCTCAGTCCAATCTTTGTGAATCTCCCACACCTTCTGGAAATGGCTTGGTCTTCTAAAATCTGTGGTCTTCCTTGTTACCTGTGCACATTTCCTACCACACTTTGCCCTTCCTGTCAACCTTCCACAAAAGTTAAATAACAATGACCTGAGGTGGCTAATTGTCTTCTGGGCAGCTTTAAACTTAGTAGCCTTTCGGTACTGTGTGACACCTCTGCGACACATTTGTAGGTGTCAAAAAGGTGGAACAAACTTTCCCCCTATTGCACCTTTATTGCATTCAAACAGATTGTTGAAGTGGAATAAAGCAATAAACAATGGAAATGCTGTCTGAATGAGGCTTTTGTTTGTAAATAGGACAAGTTAAAATCTCAAGATTTCAATAACATTTTGTTATAGTTGAACAAATTTTATGATTACCGAGTATGTGGTTGCCACAAATTTAGACGTTTCACAATAAAACAGAACATTCCTGTGACTTTGCTGTGTGGGGTCCAGTCTTTAACAATGTGTTGTATTAAAATGGACATAATTTGTTGGCCCCTGTCTTGAATCATATTTTGAGGCGTATTATCACTGAACGAACTTGGGAAACATTATTTGGTGAACTTATGAGCTCTCTGAGTTGCTTTCAGTGAGATTAGTTATGAAACAAGAAAGGAGTGTAACACAATACATCTTGCGCTGACCCACACACATGCATACCTTCTCACATTTTGTACGTTTGATATCGCTCATATGTTTTATTTTCCATTTTCTCTCATTATTTCCTGCCAATTCTCTCTCCATTGTTCCCTTTCTTCTCTTCTACAGTTCCAGAACCCGTATGCATATTCACCTCCTTTTCGCTTTGGGACGGTTCCAAACGGATCGACTGAGAGGAACATCAGGAAGAATTACCCTGCCATGCACCAGTACATGGTGAAGTATCATCAAACTGGAGTTCAGGATGCACTTGTCAGCCTAAAATCAGGGTAAGTGAGCCATGATCAAATGCTGTTTCACAAATGAAAAAAAAAAGACTTCAATCTGAAATAAAGAATACTGCAGTATTGTGTTTTGTCTGGTGTGTGTGTGTGTGTGTATGTGTGTGTGTGTGTGTGTGTGTGTGTGTGTGTGTGTGTGTGTGTGTGTGTGTGTGTGTGTGTGTGTGTGTGTGTGTGTGTGTGTGTGTGTGTGTGTGTGTGTGTGTGTGTGTGTGTGTGTGTGTGACAGCTTCTGGGGCTGGGGATGAATGGCTTTCCTGAGTGGGAACAGTAAGATCTATTTTTAGAACTGGCCTCTATAATAGGACTGGTGGTGTGTTTCTGGAGAATATCGACAACAAAGAATTTGAGAGAGCACAAAACCTATTCCAGCACTAGTCAGTCTGTGGATCAACCTTTGACAGTTCACAGAAAAGAAAATCCGATTTGTGTATGAGAGACCATGACAGATGATTTGATTCAGGAAGAATTAAGTAACAACATTTGAAAGCTGTTTAAATTGCCATGGTGGACCATTTTATTCTGAGAGTTCTGTGGAATCATATTTGATGCCTAAACGTGTTAGTGAAATAAACCATCAGTGAATTCTTGTTTTATTAGATACCGATCAATCAAGATGAGCTAATGATAAGATTCTCGTTGTCATATCATGAGCCTCAAACTATGTCTGAATGGCTGCTTTTAGGTGCAGCAACGTAACGCGGAAAATGAGCTAAGCTGTTGGAGGTTTTTACTTTCTGATTGCTCTCTAGCTTTTCCAATATTTGTTAATCAGCATTAGGGGTTTGCTCATCACCCTTTGGGTGATGGGCTTGTACCTCACGATAATTAACAATTTACAAGGTGTGAGGTCGATTGATAAAAACGTAGCCATCAGGTTGCGTCGCTGTCTCAGTGTCTATCCTGGATGTGCAGTTGCATGTACTGTATGTTATCCAGCAATATGACACATTCTTACATTATTCTCAGAAATGGATGTGTGTGTATGACAGTTATTACGGGGTATGTCTGTATTCAGGATGACTGCATTTTCTGTCACCATGGTCAGAGAGATTGACAGATTTTATTTGTATAATAGCCACACTTGTAAAAACTACATTATTTGAACGAGATACATGTTTTAGTACTCACCCAACCACTAGCAAAGGCTGTGTCAAGACAAGGAAGGAGATGCAGAGAGTGACTCCCATCAGAAAAATCACTTGGGACAAGGAGGTCAGGGACTGGGGGGGAGGGGGTAGGCCACTGGCGAAACATTTTATTGAAGGAAATGAAGGAAGAGTCCAGGCAAGGAGGGATGGGCCAAAGGGTAGAGACGAAGAATGTGGTAATAGAATAGGGAATGGAGGCCGACATAGAGAGTGAAAGGGGAAGGTGAAAGTAAAAATATCGAAGGGAATGGGAAAAGAAACTGAAAAAGGCAGCAAGAAAGAAAGGGGGGAAGGGATATCAAGGAATATAGAAAGAGCCTTAAAAGGAGAAGAAAAAGGTTGTGGTAAAGAATCTGAGGTCAAAAGACTAAAAGTTGATGTGATAATATTTCTGATTGGGTGATAGTTTTGGGGTGTTCCTGGCTTGAAAAACAGGCTGCCTCGTGAACAATTGAAAAAGAATGCACTCCTAACAAATTTGAGCATATACTGAAATTCGTTATTCATGATTTATCTGCGGCTGCATCTTTCATTTGTTAAACTATAAGTCCTAAGCAGACTGAATTATATGTAAAGTTAAAACACTATTGTGTCAGTAATGCTGTTATCTAACTGTCTGGGTAGTTACAAGGCAGTGGTAAACTTTCACAATAAAACATATCTGTGTAAATTAAAAATACACACATGAGTAAAATGCTGAGAAATGAAAAGACACTCCATGCTTAGAAACTCACTCACACACACACACACACACACACACACACACACACACACACACACACACACACACACACACACACACACACACGTACAGCTAGTCGAGGTATGCAGGCAGTAATTCCAACATTCATAATTCTGTTCCACGGTATTAGCAGAGGAGCAACACTGCAACATTGAGATATTTGTAGCTTGATGGCTGGATTAGCTCTGATCGCACATAATGCTGACAGGCTTTACACGCCAAATATGTTACAGCCACTGGAATGAAAACTGTGCACAGGGGAGTCAAATTGATTTGATTATATTCCAGGATCTAAATTTTCAGCCTTCAGCGATGTATAACTAATATGACATGATTTTTTAAATGGGACATATTATTCTCATTTTAGGTGTACGCTTTTAGATGAGGTGTTTATTATAGATAATAAACTTTCCTGCTTTACAATCAAAAATACCAATTTGACTTCGTAAACTGTTATGTTTTTACATATTTTCCCTCAAAGCACAATCCTTCAAAATGGTAGCTGTACAAACTTTCAAAAAACGTTTTTTTTTTAAAAATCGACATGAATAAACATTTAGGCTGCTACTACTGTTATTGCACTGGCCTCAATTGAGGCCTGAGATTCACATACTGTCTCTTCACTGTCACTGACTATAACATTACAGTAAAACAGAGGTTGGTAGGAATTACATTAGATGAGCCAGACATTAACACCTAATTCAAATAATAAATAATGTCAAATATGGCAAAGCCTGACAAAGTTTGAGGTTGGGTCTCAGGTAGCAGGTGCAGATCTTAAGCTTCTACATCTTCAAATGGGAGTTGAAGTATGTTGTGTTGGTTCTTGCTGCTAACAACAGAGCAGTTTGAGGCTTAGCTCCAAACTCCAAATTCTAGATATCCACTTGTTTATCACTTACTAATACTGAAACAGCATGGGTAGCTGGACTTCAACTGGCTACGCTCCCCAAACCAAATCATTCTGGACAGAGCCTCTGTACCTCAACTGAGTTTGCAGATGTTTCAAATATATTAAACCATTGTGGCATCAGTGAAAATCAAATACTGACATGTCAAAAACATTTATTCATTCATTTTCCTGCCCGCTTCATACGCTTGTGCGGGTCACGGGGAGCTGGAGTCTATCCTAGCCTGGCATAGGGCGTGAGGCGGGGCAAACTACCTGAACTGCATGTTTTTGGAGGTGGGAGGAAGCCTGAGGAGAGAACCCATGCAGACACAGGGACAACATGCAAACTCCGCACAGAGCGGGACTCGAACCCGGACCAGCCTTGTTATGCGGCGACAGCGCTACCCATTGTGCCACCGTCCAGCCCTATATCAAAAACAGACTTACTTAAAATAGTTAAAATTTGAGTTGCAGGTACACTAATTCCCTATTTACTAATAAGAATAACAGTTTCACATGTCTACATTTCTGATATGTCCAACACATCAACAAATCTTTTTTTGTTTTTGGTTGTTGACGTCTTAAAAAGTTGTTTTACAACGTCAAAATGTGTAATACCCCATCAGGCAAAGTATTGTTCTGGATCTACGTCAAAACATGTTTGGAGATACACATGAAAGAATTTCAACACAGTTGCTGTTTTTTTCCCACCAATTTTTTGCTTCACTTTTTTTTTTTTGCAGACATTTGTCCTGTCTTACTTGAATTTTAGCTACCTTGCCCTCAGCCAGTTCCTAGTAGGCTCATTCTATCTTGTCAATATTGTCTGTATCCAAACGCTCTGTGAAAGTTATACAGGTATATATATGGGTCCATCCATATTCATATCCGTATCTGTCTTCACAAAGCACACAAACCCGTTTTAAGCATATGAACTGTCTATATCTACTCTCAAATAACCCACAGCCTCACTTACAGAACCTCCTTGAGATTTACAATGCAGTGTTTTTGTCAGTCTAAAGACCACCTTGTTTTCTCTGAAACTGATTTAAAGCCATAGAATTTTTTTTTCTTTTCCAGGATATGATTAATCTTTAAAAGATATTTGGGGTCCAAATGCTATTTGCAGAATAGTCAGCAAATTCAGTTCTAAAGAGTTTGACTGTAGTGATGTGAAACAACATTTGAAAAAAACCCAAACACTTAATGTTTGCCGTGGAAAAGATTCTACTGAAAGGTAAATATGAAAGGTATCAAGAACATCTGTGCTGATACGTGTTTATTGTCTCCTATTAAGGTTTGATGGATTGGGAATGGATCCCTATTCAACCTATTAGAGCCATGCTATGCCTGACTGACATTTACAAACCTGTAGACAGAAACTTACGCTCACAGACATGCTCCATCACACATGTGGTCAACCACACTTGTACTGCGTCTACACACACCTGGTTTCTTACATGTTTGCACACAGATTGAGGGGGTCCATGCAGGGTTAAGCAAATTACACAGCTGAACTATCGGCTTTAAGCCTCCATTAGAGGGCCGGATCTGACATTCAGCAAATGCCATCCAGTCGCTCAGTATTAACACAACTCTCTGTGTGTTTATGTGAGTGTGTGTAAGTGAGAGTGTGTAACGCTGAGATTGCGAGAGAGCAGCTGTAAGTGATGGCATCACTTACAATGAAAATGTCAGTCTGAGTCTGGGTTGTTTTTGTTTGTGTGTGTGTGTGTGTGTGTGTGTGTGTGTGTGTGTGTGTGTGTGTGTGCGTGTGCGTGTGCGTTTGTGTGTGTGTGTGTGCGTGTGCGTGCGTGCGTGCGTCCGTGCATGCGTGCGTGTGTGTGTGTACATAGAGAGACAGTATAAATGTTTGTGTCTGTCTCAAGTTTGTTCAGGTCATCCATGTGCCTCCGAGGGTCTCTCGCCACTGAAGCCCGCTGCATTGAACAGCAGCCACTCTCAACTCTTCTCTGTGTGTTTGTTTACAGTCCTGTTGGAGATGATTTAACACTTTATAATTGATCGTCAAACAACACCATCTGAAAAATAAGCAAGCTCTCCTTCCACCTGTCATCTCCTGTGACTTTTTATTCACTCTCTAAAAAAAGCAACCAAGTGAAACCAACATTCTTTGGCTTCATACCCCCGCTCTATCTTGTTTTCCTGTCTCTTTTCTCTGTTCGTCTTTCTCCACCTTTGCAGTAAACTGGATGCCTTCATCTATGATGCTGCAGTGTTGAACTACATGGCTGGCAGAGATGAAGGATGTAAGCTGGTGACCATTGGCAGCGGGTAACTTCAGCTTTAAATTTTCAATCAGTCAGTTTTGATATGGAATTTCTTTACTTAATTGTATGATCCCACCCATCGTTTGGTTTTATAAACAGTTCTTGGTGACATGCAGGGAAATCCGCTTATTTCTTTTCATCCTGATGCTAGATTAAGTGATGGACTACCTGTCTATGCTGTAGATATGGTGCTTCAGTTTACCGCAAGTTAACAGAATTAAGCACACATTAAAAACCCACATCAAAGGTAATAAAATATGTTTACTGTCATCTGTGAAACGGAGTTTGTAAACCATGTGATGTTTTTTTTTTTTTAATTTAAAGAACAATTAAAGAAAAAATCTGGATTTTCAGTTTATTTTTTTATTTGGACCTGCTGCTATTATTTTGTTACTGGTCCTCACTGGTTGGTCACTTCAGACACCTGTGGAAGGACATTTGAATTAATGAAAAAAAAAAAGATAAAATAATATCATCCACAAACTATGTATGTCCAGTTTAAACATTAGGCACAGCAGTGTCTGCTGTGCCTAAAATGGTATGGTATTTGCATTATTATGTATCAACACTTCTGATACTTGCTCCCATGAGAGGCATTTCCTATTGAGTGCTGTCATCCCCTGGTAAACTGGATGTCCGCACCTGAACATAAAAACAATCGTAGATTATTCATTGCAAGGCAGCTGGATTGGCTCAAATTTGCCAATTCAAGTTCTCCTTGTGATCAGCAAAATATGTCTTATCTTATGTAAGAGGTGTATTCACAATGTCTTAAAATAGGTAGGAAAAGAATTTACAATTCTTCTCCTTAGACCAGAGACTTGGAATTTCTTTGTGTTCGAGCTCAATCACTACACTTTGTGGAATAGTGTTGTTTCCTTTAAGGTACAATTACATTGACGCTATTAAGAGAGATGACGGTTAAAATAATTGCCTGTGTGTTCAGGTACATCTTTGCTACCACTGGTTACGGCATTGCTCTGCAAAAAGGCTCCTACTGGAAACGACAGGTGGATTTGGCTATCTTGGCCATTATCGGTGATGGTGAGAAACACACTTGCACAGCATTCTCATAAAAAAATTAAGTGCATTACAGTATCCAAGAAAGAAAAATGTTACACTGTGCTTTGCCGACATTGCTATTCATGTACACACTTAGACTGTACAGATATCTGTAATGCTTTGTCTGCAAACAGCAAAAAGAAAAAAGAGTAAAGTATAAATAGTCCTCTGATGTTATTCTGGATAGAAAAGGGTTTTCTAAACAGAGGGCAGAGAGAGAGAGTGTGTAAGTTATTCTAATATATTCCGTTTTGCGGAACCAGAGCTCTGTGTGCCTTTGCGTGAGTGTGTGTGTACATTAGTCTGAATTACAGCATTCCTTCCTTACAGTAGCCTGAGAATTTCTAACATAAACAATTTCTTACTGCAAAACACAGAGAAAGCGAGAGACTTCAAGCTTTTAGTGACAGATTCATTTACATTTTACATCTAAAGCATTTTGCTGATCCATGTGTTCGCAGCCACTTGCATTAAGTGCACTGAAGTTGATTAAATGAACATTGCTGTCATAATAATCCTCTCTAACTGGATCTTATCTGGGCTGCAGAACAGTCAAGCCACTCTTCATCACATTATATGGCTGGCTAATTTTTGACTAATATCATACTCAGTGGTTTTTCTTTGTTTTCTTCTCCCAATTATAAACCCCATTAAGTTGTCAGTCAGTCAGTCAGTGAAAATATACACATGGATTATTTCAAATGTATTTTATAGTTGCGCCGCATTAATTGTGTCATTATTATCTGCCTGCCTTTTTTAAAAACAACATGAAGTCATGAATGGAAAGAGAACAGCGAGAAGAGAAGATAAGAGACAGAATTAAGGGAACGGCAGAGACAGAGAGCGAGTGAGAAGACCAATGGAGGGAGAATGAGATGGAGGGATAAGCACACAGTCTGTGAAAAGTCAAAGGGAGGACAAGGCAGAGAGTATGAGATGGGCAGGTGACAGGGAAAAACTTAGAGGTAGAGAGACTTTGGGAGCATCTTTGATAGATGGCTTATAAATGGCTGTTTTGGCAGATGTTACTTGATCACATAGACACGATGTGGGAAGAGAGCACATGACTTTTCATGGACAGGGAGATGACAGAGAGGGGATGTCTTGAGGGAAGAAAGGATGACGTTGAAGAATGAGTAGAAGAAGAGACAGTCAGAGACAGCCTCCCCAAAAACAGACAGACAGTCATGGCCGAGCCAGCTACAGGTCATACGTTGTCTTTTGAATGAGTCTTGAATGAATGACACTCAGTAGCGCACACACCTATGCAACAACTCCTCACAGTCTATTCAGGTCATGTGACCCTATTCAGGTCATTGTTGTGTCCACACATATTTGCCCTACCTTGAATAACCATATCCGACATCTATTTCTTCTGTCTTGTCTGTATGGTCTCTGAAGACATGTTCAAGTGCATACAGAGTCAAGACAGATGCCTTAGGAGGGCTATTTCTGTATCCGTCCTTAACATAGAGCATAAACAAAACCGGTGGAAATTCTTTCATGAAATTCAAAATCTAAAACCAAAGAGACACAGAGAAGGATATTCTGCACATTGCCTGGAAAATATCATATTCCACTGTATTTACTGGCATTTTGCCTTTTCATTGTTTGTTTATTTCTTTATTTGTTTCTTTGTTTTAATGTAGCCGCAAGAGGGCACAACCCAGTGTCTTATTGTGCCGGTTCCAAGCCTGGATAAAGTTTAGATAGAGTTTTTTCGTTTTGTTTTTTGGTTTCCTCAGTTTAAAAAAAATGCTGATTGTAAATTAAATTTCTTTTCGTGGTCACTAAAAAAAGGAAGGAAAAAAAGCAGAATTTCAGAGTTACTTTCACAGCAGTGCAGGCATTCACTGCTCCACATGGCATTTCCCAGGAATGTTCTTGTTAACAGCTTAATATCTCATTTATCATCATTTTCCTTCACCGCCAGTTCCAAGCATGTCATTAAAAAGAAGCACCGTGGCCACTTTTTACAAATCCCACAGGACACTAATTGTCCCCAAATGTCCTAAAGGGGTAATGTTGTCTTAATGAGTGTGCAGCCTTAAGACATCTGCCTGAACACCAGCATGATACTGGTCTTTTCCCAACAGCAGTGATCCAGCCATGAATGACACAGATTGGATTAGCCACACGATAAATGTCAGAGGAGAAGCCAGTGAGAGAAGAGGGTCATGAAGGAAGGGAATACAGAGGACTGAGAAAAGACCTTTTACCTCTTTTCGTTAGCTTTAACAAAACAATCTGCTCTTTTCAGGTAATGTAGAGAGAAACATGAAGCTCAGTATGAACCAATACCCAATGAAATATGTTTGAAAAAGAACCCTATGAGAACAAATTGTTAAAGGAGTCACTTAAATTATAGCTTAATTGTAGAGATTGTCATACGTTTACCTACCTTTAAACTTAACTGACAATCAATGCAATAAAGTACCAGTACATGCAAAATTTGAAGTTACATTATTCCACAGATTTAGCAAATAAAGTAATTGCATATTATTTTTCCAAGTGCGATCACCATTTACCATAAATTTATATTTTTAAAAATAAATTACAAGTGTCAAAAACATGCTTGTATGATTTCAAAAGCATGTGTTTGACTTTAAGGCATAAAGTATAAACCAGCTCACATTGGTTTCTACTTCATGCCTTAATATTTTTTGTCTTACATAATATTAAGGCATAAAGTGTAAACCAACGTGAGCAGTTAAATCAGTGACTTGTTCTTTTATCTTTTTCAGGTGAAATGGAGGAGCTCGAGGCCCAGTGGCTGACAGGAATATGCCACAATGAGAAGAATGAGGTGATGTCCAGTCAGCTGGATGTGGACAACATGGCTGGAGTCTTCTACATGTTGGCCACAGCTATGGGGCTCTCCCTCATCACCTTTGTCTCTGAACATCTCTTTTACTGGAGACTCAGATACTGCTTCACTGGGGTGTGCAGTGGCAAACCGGGTCTTCTTTTCTCCATCAGTAGGGTAAGGATTAGATTGTTTGTAGGAGAACTTTATGTTTGCTTGTTCAGTTGGTGGGTTTGAGAAGTCATCTACCTGCTACAGATTTGTACAACTTGAAACAAAAGACTGAAATGGAGTCTAAAAGAAATCAACACGCCAGTCAGTCAGTGCATGACTGACACTTGCTATAGGAATCTGGGGATGATTGGACTGAACTGACTATCGTCATTTTAAGGCCATAGGGTGTAAGGAAGAATTACAGGTTTATTTTTGGCAAAGGCTGTGGTATTGAGGTCAGACAGGGCTGTCTAAGCAGAGAAAGCGTGCAGACATATGCAGAGAAACACAGGTAGTGATGCAGACACAGTTACTCAAGGTAAATGGAGGAACTGCTGGTCCAACAGGGATGAGAGGTGAGGGTGGGTCGGGATGAGGTATCAGGAAACATCTCTGAACATAAACAAAACTAGAAAAATCCAAATTTGTTGAACTGTTTTTGTAAATTCACAACAATTTACACTAATTCAGTCTGTTCTGTCTCATTTCCTTGAATTGTCAACAAAGACACAGGCTTGTTTTTCTGAAACCATTTCAGTGACTCTGAAGCACAGTGTTGACTGTTTCCACAGTTCACAGAGGGGAGATTTCAAAGAAAGTATAGTAGAGGTCATAGCCATTTGTGGAATTTAAGGGTAGGAAAATGGGAAAGAACAGAAAACTACTTTAAGAATTTCTTGTTTTGATGTTGTTGCTGTTGAGGTCTATGATATAACATATTTTTTCTGTTTTCTCTGTGAACAAAAAAGTAAGAATTATTTGATATTTTTTGGCATTATACTGGCAGCTGTTGTATATTAGTTTAACTATTGCTTGTTCCCTGTCAAAGCATGAACGATCCTCATAACCCTCCTTCAGCTACAGTACAAGAATCCAAACACAAACAATGTCCGTTTAAAGTAACTATTATTCTTCTTTGCTGATTAACCTTATGTATCCTTCCAGGAAAAATTTGAGCGTATATAAAAATTGCAACACCTTGCTAGATTCTGATTTGGGGAACCAAAATATGTAGAATATCTTCAGGGCATATTGATTTTGGGTTTTTCACATATAGGCCTATCTGTAAAAACACTTAATCCAACCAGGCCAGGGGGGGATTTATAATTAAAACCAGCGTATGTGAAAGTATGTAGACATACAGAGATGTTCATTTGACAGTAGAATGCAGTACAACAAAGTTAAAGATTTTCAAATAATGAAATGGTCGGGTGCTTTCTTAAGATCTAATAATCCAATACAGGTTTCAAATTGCCAACATCAAATGTTTCCTAGCCCGGAGGGAGAAAATGGATTTCTCTCAGTAGCAGAAACATGAAATAAATTTCAGCTTTGAAACAAGATTTTTATGTGTTTGGAATGGCAAGTTTGTTTTTAAATACTAAGAGTTAAATCCTTATACAGTGTGCCCTCGTTCCTTGCAGGTAATGGGTTCCAGGAACCACACGTGATTAACGAATTCCGCGATGGAACGACAAACTATTTATCTTATTGTTTACGGTAATTTAAATGTTTATGAACCCTCTCCATAATGATATTAAACCACTTAGTTTCTGTATTACCTTTTCAAAAACACTCTTATCAACTGTTTGAAGCACTTTTGTGTCTCACGTAAGTCCGAGACTCAAGGAACATAGCACACTACCAGATGCCGTCTGCCAATAGAATTCGCATACGGTATCACGTGACTGCCCACCAAAAATCCGCAATGAGGTGAAGTCACGAGCGTTGATGCACGAATGCACGAGGGCACACTGTATGTTATGATTTTTCAGTATCAACATCTTAAAAAACTACAATTTAAAAAAATAACATGGATTCACCTGCAACTTTGTTAAATAGGATGAATATAAAAATTAAAGAACTTAATTGTGAACATACAGTGTAGCTTATCTACTATTTAATCATCAACAGTGAGTGGATTATTTTTAAAGTCTCAGAGCAGAATTATTTACACGTACAAACTGTAACACACAAATAAGCACATTTGATTAAAAAAATACGTTATGTTGTTACCCACATGTTTGTTCATATGTTACGTTTACTTATAAATGAAGTCCATGCGCCGTTCCTTCTGAACAAAAGCAGCGAAAAAAATTATGGAAAATGTAGTTCATAGAGAAAAAGTGTTTGAACATTTTAATAGCGACATATAGAGGGATAGCATTACGGTCTCAGTGTATAGCATAACAGCACAGCTAGTCGAGCCATTGATCAATCCATGGTGAGGTTCGGCTGGCTGTTGCCTCACCACAGGTTTCTTCACCTTATTTCAGCGGTAAATGTGAAAATTCTGCAATTTTGAGTAAAAATAACGTAAAATTGATTTCTTCCATTTTTCTCGCATTATGCGTGCCTCACCTGCCATAATTACAATATTTTAATAAAAATAGATTACAAATCTTTGATCTTTTTTATCATGAATGTTTAACAAATATTTTTTACAACATTGTACAATTTGTACAAAAGTTTGTGCACACTGTGGTTAAGCTCATGTTGATGTTATGTACTGATTTTCATTAGCAGTTTAATATGATTCAACTGTCTCTCTCCGTTTCTCCTTCAACATCATTTGTCACATTCTCATTTTAATTTACTCAAATCCTTCTTCTACTCTTCTATGTCTCTCATATTCTCCCACAACACACTATGTTTTATACAAAATTTCTTCATTACCTCATCCATTCCACTTGTTCGTCCGTACATCTTTATCCAGGGAATCTGGAGTTGCATCCATGGTGTCCATATTGACATGAAGAAAAAGACAGATCTGGACTTTAGCCCGCAAGACAAAATGCTCAAGCTCATTAAGTCAGCCAAACAGATGACAAACATGTCTAACCTGAGTGGCTCAGGTTCACCCAAACGGGAGTTCATGCACTCAGCTGGTCCCATGATCATGGACATGATGGCAGAGAAGGGCAATTTCATCTACGCAGACAACCGAAGCTATGCTCCCAAAGACATGATTTATGGGGAGACTGGTGACTTGCAGTCTTATCTTGCTAACCGCCACAAAGACCACCTCAATAACTATATCTTCCAGGGAGGCCAGCATCCTCTAACCCTGAATGATGCCAATCCCAATACAGTAGAGGTGGCAGTGAATGCTGACACAGTCCAGAGCAATGCCAAACCACCTCGGACCCTGTGGAAGAAGTCAGTGGACACACTTCGTTCTGTACCACCTGTGCCCCCTCCGATGCCTGACATGCTCATGCCAGACCCACGAATGTCAATGAAGACCCAGCGCTACCTCCCTGAGGAGACAGCCCATTCTGATATCTCTGACTGTTCTAGCAGAGCTGCCTCCTACAAAGACCCAGAAAACAACAAGCACCTGAAGCCCAAGGACAACTTAAAAAAAAGATCGGTGACATCAAAATACCCAAGGGATTGCAGTGAGGTGGAGCTGTCCTACTTAAAGACAAAGCAGGTCAGTGGCGGAACCAACCAAACTGGGAGAGGGGGAGGAGAGAAAATTTTCACTATTGACTCAGACAGAGAATTGAGTCTACACTCGGACCCCATTCACTACCGCGAGAGTCGTGGTCTTGCTGCTGATGATTTGGATTATCCCGAGATCTATTCTGACCACAGTGACAACTATAGGAAATGCGAACAGCCAATAATACATCTGAACTCTTCACCTTTGCATCATACTGACTCAGATCTTCTACCAGACACTCCTTATGCTAAACACTACAGCTTGAAAGAGAAAAACCTTTCCCTTTCCCCACATGAAACAATTGATCGCTACAAACAGACACATTGTCGATCCTGCTTGTCCAAAGTGACTTCTGGCTACCCACCAGGGGGGTCATACAACCCTAATGTATCTGCTACAGCTTCTGCCACACGTTCCCCCCATAACCGGTGTGAAGCATGCCTCCATACAGCAAACCTGTATGACATTACCGAGGACCAGCTCCTCCCAGACCCCTTGGTCAGTCCTACCATGCACCATCAACAGCAGCAGCAACCAGATGAAATGTTTGGTTTGTATTGGCCACAAACGGATGGGCCACATGTTCAAAAGAGAAACCGCTTGAGGCTGAATCGTCAGCATTCATTTGACAACATCATGCTAGAAAAACCCAAGGATTTAGACCAGGGCCGACCAGCTCGTAGTGTCAGCTTGAAGGAGAAGGATCGCTTCCTGGACTCCACATCTGACTCACACTACGCGAACCTCTTTGGCATGCATCCCTACTCCGGTAGACTGTTTGGTACCGGCCCTAAATCAATGCTGTTTAACCACAACCTGGAGGAGAGTAAGAGGAGCAAGTCCTTGTATCCAGCCCATGGCTCAGAAAACCCTTTCCTCAGCCACTCACTGAGGGAAAACACCAGCAGCAGACTGGCACATGGGCGTAGCACCTCTGATATTTACAAACAGCTGGCAGTGGCCTCACCCGCAACAGTCCTCGGAGCTGCCCCCATCAAAACACGCAACGATGCGAACAATCCCCGCTCATCCGTTAAATCCACCACCTCATTCTGTTCAAGGGATGGGCGAATAGCCAATGACATGTACAATAAAGAGCATGTGATGCCTTACTCAGCCAGCAAGACTAGTGCATACCCAGCCCCACATGGCGTCCTAAACTCAGCCCAGTTCAGCAATAGACGGGTGTATAAAAAAATCCCCAGTCTGGAGTCAGATGTTTAGTTGATGTAAGAAATGAAATTTTCTCTCCTCTTTACTCTATAGGTTTGTATTATAATTTCTTGACTACATAATCCAAAAAGGATGCCATAACAACACTGCTTTTGACTGCTTTTCTTATACATTGTAATCCAAAAGAACTTATGCCCAGTTGAGTAGGAGGGTACAACTACTAATGTCTTTGCAGATGATATCAGAATTTTTGTCCATTCTCTGCCATGTACCAATGAGTTGCATGACTAGCAAATTGTCATAAGGTTTTCTGGTGTGAAGCGGAGGAGAAGCATTAACCCCATAAGTTTGACAAAGCAACAGTAAAAGGCATGGTCAATTTGATGGGACAGAGGCATAAGTTACAGTAAAGGACTACTTTGGCAGGTGTAAAGGAGATTGTAGTTTATTTATGATCAAAATGTTGGAAGGAGTGGCATAGAGATTGGAAAAATTGAAGGGAAGCAGAGGGTAAGAGAGTAGATAACCTCTCCTCCCCCCTTTCCCTTTCCACCTCCAGTGTCAAACATGGGGCTCATTGTTAGGGAGAAAAGAACTGACAGGAAGACCAGATGGGCACATTTGATGTTGCAGCCAGACACGGAGGTATCCCAGGAGGGCAGAGCATCACATTGAACCAGTCCAGCGGTCTGCTGCTTGTTACTGTGACAAATATGGCCACCGAGACAGCTGGCAGGAGGAGACGGAAGGGGGAAGGAGTGAACCGACTAAATGGCACACAGCAAAGCTTTCAATAGTTTTGCTAGTAAGTTCAGTCACAATTTCAAAGATCATGATCAGAAGCTGAGAGCAATGTAGGTGCTAATAAAAAGAATAATGTTTACAGACTGACAGATTAAAAATAAGCTAAACTGAATGACAGAAAGTGACAAACAAGCAGAGAAAATAGGGCAATAAAATGTTGTTTCATTTGTGATACTGCACACAAAAAAGTAGTTGCAAAGTATTGCTTTTTTATTCTATTAAACTATAAGATTTGTTAGGGATTCTGGCATCTAGATCCCCGTATGTAGGATTTTAGTCTGCTTATTTGGTAGCACAATAGCATTTAGTTTTAAAACCTCTCTCCCATATTTGCTTTTTAAACAGGCATAGTTTTATGAAAAATACCATCAAGAGTAGTAGATTATTTTGCATGTGTTGCTTTTTTCAGTGTCAGAGAACACAAAAAACACCCAAGTTCACTCTCAGACACATTTTTTACATGTTTTGAAAAGGGACTATGTCTTGTCAGATACTGGATGGACTCTTGTACAATCGAAACCTTTATCCTTGACCTTTGTGCTTAGTAAATACGTGTCATGCTGTGGCTTCATCTGCAAAAGAGCAAGAAAATTTTGGAAGGGAAGAGAGCAAAAAGATCGATGAGGTAGGAAAAGATGAAATGACACCTACCCCCAACACTGCCCCCACTTTGTATGAGCCAGGAGGGATGGGTGCTGATGTCTTTTTGTCTTTTGACTTCCTGCCACTGAGAAACAGGGTATTAACTATTAAAAATTAAGAAAAGAAAAAAAACACGCACACATTGACCATTTTTTTCTTTTTTCTTCCATTCCTCAATGAACAGGACACAGTGCTTGTGTTGGAAACATGATTGTTTTTAGCTTCAGTTTTCAGAAAACTTTTCATTAATTAGATGTTTGGTTGGTAGAATGATAGCAAAGCTATCTTAACGCTAAGACTTCGGTCAACCATTATTGATCACCATCTGCTGATTGATAATCAGCCAGGAGTTTTGAGGTGGAGGGCATGAGATGGGTCTATTGTTTTTCCTTTCATAGTACTCTTTGGGTGGCATAAACAAGCATAGACTGCAAATGGTCCTTCTTTATGTCCTCATAAAACATGCATCAAGCTCAGCATGAAGTAAGTTGTGTGTGTGCGTGGCAGAATGTGGGTAAGCTTGAAGACTGAAAGTTTGGTTCTTACCTGATCGTTTATTCATGTTTATTAGTTTATTAATTCTTTTTCATAACAGTGGAAAAGGCTTGCACATGCACATACTATATACTTCCTTTTATACATGTGTGCCCTGAAAAGCATTTTTTGTAGCATTGCACCATACAAATTGTAGAGTCAAAAAAATCTTATGTGTTCATCGTTACTGACTGAATGACTTGCTTGGTTAATTGGATTTACAAAGCCAACTGTATCAAATAAAATACCTCAGGATGATTCTGTGGATTTTGGGGGAGCTTCAACCATAACAACAGAAGATCACACAGAGCAATTCTTTTGTAGAAAATGTCTAAAAATAAGTTAAAAAAATAAAAAAGTAACATGATTTATAGTGGCTGCAGTGCAGAGTCAAACTTTCCCATCAGATGTTTACCAGTCCTAGGTCTTCCAGTTGGGCTCTACACCTAAGTTCATGCAACCCAAGTTAGAAGAGAACAAGAAGAGGAGAAGAAGGAAAGGAGGGCTAGTGGGAGGAGCTTGTATCATTTTGTTCTGTCAGGGGTGTGTTGTGGAGATTTCTACACCTAAGTTCATGCAACCCAAGTTAGAAGAGAACAAGAAGAGGAGAAGAAGGAAAGGAGGGCTAGTGGGAGGGGCTTGTATCATTTTGTTCTGTCAGGGGTGTGTTGTGGAGATTTCTACTTCTTATAAAACTGAATATTCTTAACAGAATGGAAGATGTTAATTAAATGTCCAAAATGTGAAAAGCACTCTTGCAAGAAATAATCAAACAGGAACTGCTTTCTTCTCCATGTTTTTTTATTTTGTTTTGTTTTTCTTTTTTTAATGGCGATTAAGTGCATTAGCCACTGTGTTTGAAATGAACCTCAATGATCCCCCATGGTCATATCACCCTTTTGTACTGGAATAACCTCAACTTGTTTCCCAAAAACCCTCCATGATGTTTACTGACAAGCAACATTTGTCTTTCTTTGCATCTTCTCTGCATATTTATTGTCATTATTATTATCATACTTATCTCCACATGCTGCTTTTGTAAGCTGACAATGTGAAAAATATGCACATGTAAAAAATTTCAAACAGCACTCGCTGCATTTTATGAACTTATGCCCATTTGTTCTTTTGTTTTTTTTTACCAAACTGTCATGTAAACTGATGCTGTTTTGTGTTCAAACACAGACATACACACATGTACACACACCCTTGTGATGACAACCCTGCTCTTTTTCATGACAAAAAAGTATTTTAATTACATTTAATGATAAATAATGAGGTGATAGCATGCAACCCAAGATGTAACAATTTTACTGTTTTATGTTTCTTATTTTGTTATTTTTTGTTATGATGTTATGATCACTAATGCGTTGTAACCAGGTGTGAGTATATACATATTTGAGAGGAACAAAATTACCTATGTTCAACACAACGAAGATGCTGCTGCTGTTTTGGGGGAGAAGGGACCTGGCCCTAGTGCAACTTCATTTGGTGACAGGTCATTATCAGACCAGCTTTGCCCAGTGGGGTCGCAGGTCAGGGGTCAGGGCTTGGTTCGGTATGGCAGGGACATCCTTGCTCTTCCTCCAATGGCAGGTGAAAATACCACATCACAAGCTCTGCTTCTCCCTTACCCCTCCTCCACGTGTAGTCAGGACTTCAAATGTAAAGATGATAAAAGAAAAAAAAGCAACTTTCTACTTTGAGTCTGCTATCCCTCCAAAGATACGAGACCACTTTCTTTATGGTTTGCTGTAAGAATATAGCTTTTTTTTTAAACTAATACTTCCTCAAAGACTTTCAATGAACTATTTTGAATATATTTAGAAACAACACCTGTATACATCGCTTGTAAATTCATACTAGAATACATCATCATTGAAAAATTATAAATGATAAAGAGTAAAAACAATATTTTTTTTGTGAATTTCACAGGAGCTTTTCTGTACAGTGGCACTGTTTCTCTCTCTCTCTCTCTCTCTCTCTCTCTCTCTCTCTCTCTCTCTCTCTCTCTCTCTCTCTCTGTGTCTTTCTCTCTGTCTCTAACTCTAGCACTTTCTATTTCTATATCTGTCCCTCTCTCTGTAGAACAACTAGAATAAAATTTCACCATTCACAAGGTTTGCTGTCTTGTCAAAATTCACAACGTACACACCAGGTTCTGTGTCTGCCTCACCTTCTATGAAAGTAACTGCTATTGTCATTTGATGACGAGAGACGTTTTTTGCAGAAGTGAGAAAAGGGCTGGCTGATTCTCCATTGACTGCACAATGATTTGAGTCACAACATATTCAGGAAGAAACAAGAGGAGCTTATCCTGGAGATCAGAGTGGGCTCATTAGATCCAGTCTTTATATGTGCCTTTTTATCCATCTTTCTACTTAATGCATTTTAATGATAAAAATTTATGAATCCCATTTCAAGAGGATTGTTCCAAAACAACTTGTCAGGTACAACTCATGAATTTTAAAATTCCTGCAAAGCTGTGCCTGTCACGATATGAATCAATTAAACTATTCTTATTATTCGGTTATAGTTATAGTTATAAAGTGTGCCCTCGTTACTCGCGGTTAATGCATTCCAGGACCCACATGCAATTAAGGAATTCCTTAATAGAACGACAAACTATTTGTCTTATTATTTACAGAAACTTAAACATTTATGAACCCTCCCTATACTGATATTAAACCACCTTCTATCTGTATTACCTTTTCCCACACTCTTATTGGCTATTTTAAACACTTGTGTCTCACGGAAGTCCAAGACGCACAGAACATAGTCAATAGAATGCCAATAAAATGAACATACGGTATCACATGACTGCCTCCCAAAAATCCGCAATGAGGTAGTCACAAGCATTAATGTGCGAATTAGCGAGGGCGCACTGTATTACCCACTGATTTTTTAAATATTTCCTACTGCACATTAATGTTAGATTAAATGCAAATATACGGATATATTACACAGTGATAAACTTGAAAAATCATATTTGTTTAACAAAATTTTATGTTGGATGCCCTTCCTGCCACAACCCTCTGCATTTATCTGGTTTGGGGCCCGACCTACAGTTGGCACTGGCTTGTGCCAACTGGCTAGGCCTGTATTACTCAGTGATAAACTTGGTATTGGGGAATTGTGTGAATGTAAGAGATAAGAGATTATTTGGTTAAAACCTCTGTGCATGAAACATTCTGTAATGAGAAATGTGATTTTTTTTAAAGCAGTGACAGCATCGGTGACAGGATGACAGTTTGGACATACTACAACACCACTGACCATCTGGACCTCCACTAGCCACACTGCTTCGTCAATGGCCCTGATAATGGCAATGAATGATACTGTGTTTTAGAAAGATCCAATAACCAGACGGTATAGTTCCTGGTAAGACTTGGCTTGCAGAAATTGTACCTCTGAAGGGACTTTCTCAGTAAATCAAGCCATAAAATGAAAACACTTTTTTTGTTTAAACATTCCAGTACTCATCAGAAGTATCTTCACAAAAAACAAATCATCTTTAATCCTTCACTTTTACCTACCCTAGATAAGATATTTGATTTAAGACAGCCTCATTTGACCCCATTCTGCTATTGCTCAACAATTGCATTGTTTTTAATGATTATATTTTGGAATTGCCACTGTTGAGAAATGGGATGTATTTTTCATTGAGGAAACTTGTCAATGAAAGCAAGCATCCAACCTGGTCTCTGCAGATGACACATAAATGGCATGCTATGCATCATAACTACATATTTTTTGCTTTGGACATGTCTTTTACAGACATTTGCATTACGTTTTGGGTTGTAATTTTACATGGATGGGAAGAAAGTAATGAAAAAATTATGCCAGGTAACTTCTATAAAGTACTGGGGTGACAAGTGTAGCCAGTTTACAAAAGACAACTTTAAAATCTTTAGTGATTTACATTACTTACTTTGCAAAGTTAACTCATCATCATTAGCTCAAACCATGCATTCATTTATCTTAGAAAACACATTTTACCCAAACTACGATTATTCCTAGATCCTAACCAAAAGATTTTATGCCTAAACCTAACGAAACTGAGAATATAGGTCAGATATCAGCAGAAGAGATCTGGTGGAAATGTTATAAAAGACTGTTAAATAATCTGCACTAAGTTTACAGTTCACAAAACGAGAAGAACAATGATCTATCACAAGTTTTACCCATGAGATCAAATCCATCTAAAGTCCACTTAGCCTTCATACCATAGTGCAAATCATGTTTTTAGTAACCATGAATGTCATGGTACGTTCCCTGATCCTGTCTCTCTCTTTCTTCTCATCAGTAGGGGTAACAAGACACATCTGCTGATGGTTATAAGCAGCTGGCTATTTAAGCCAGCCTCAAGCCTTTCCCTGTACCAGACGATTCCTTTCACTTCCTGCATGGGCCTGTCTCGACTTGATCTCCAGTTTCCTATACCTCTAGTTTTTGTAGCTATATTGTTTGTTTTTGTTAGATCATTTTTTCCAGTTTTAAGTATGCTCTTGGATTTCCTTTGTTACTTTGTAAATATTTCCCTTTGAGGTAATTTTGTGTTTATTTGTTAATTTGCCTCTCGTGGTAATTTTCAGTTCTTACTTTGTATATATTGGCTTTTTTTTTTGTTGTTGTTGTACTATCTTGTTAATAAATCTGCATTCAGCTTTACTCTGCATCTGAGTCCTGGCTCTCCTCATAAAAACCATAACTATGAATACTTTAAACAACACCTTCCAATATATTGAAATGTTTCTATAAAATTTCGAAATGGATAAAAAATTTTCAATGTTCTTGTTATTCATGAGCAAAGATTATGAACAGTGACAAGGGGCAAAACTGACAGAGTCCAACTACAGCTACAAATCTGTCTGACTTACTGATTGATGTTATTATCCAGCCCTGGGGGCATGCCATGACGAATCTGTTCAAAAGCTGCAGTGACTTCAGCCCCAGTGATGAGTGGACCAAGTGCTTTTCAAGTGCTTTAGCTCTGTTTCCTTACTGGAATGCATGTCAGTGGAATTGAGGAGATCCTCAAAAGATTCCTTCACAGTACAACTACTCCCCAGTTGAGGTCAGCAGGCTGCCCCATAAACGGTGTGGACAAATGTTCGCCCTCCTTTCTTTGGGCCCTACTGAAAGTTATTTTCCATGGTCTTACAAGCCTTTCCCATGACTAGATCTTAGCTTCAGCTGTCTCCTTGATGGCTGAAGCTATGCATCGCTTTGACCACCAGCACTCATCAGCTGCCTCTAGACTCCCACAGGCCAACCATGCCCTGTAAGACTCCTTCAGCCTGACAGCATCCCGACCAGCACCAGTAGTCTTGTGAATGCAGTTCTACCCAGCTGCCTCGGCACTTTCAGCACAGAACATGGACTGTTCAGATTCCATGTCGCTGACACCCGTGGGATTTTGCCGCAGGTGGGAGCTGTAGACTGGGTCCTCAGCCAGACGTTGCCAGTAAAACCTATATCTTTTTCGACCTTCCAAGTCTGTTTGGCATCTTTCCTCTCCACCTAATCCAAATCACCACCAGGTGATGATCAATTAACAGCTCAGCTCCTCGCTTTACCTGAGTGTTCAGAACATATGGCTGTAGATTGGCGGAAACAATTACAAAGTCGATCACTGATCTATGACCAAGGGTGTACAAAGTGTAATTGTGGACACTCTTATGCTCAAACACAATGTTAGTTATGGCCAAATTGTAACTAGCATACAAGACCAACATCTGAATACCATTTGGAATCAGATCGGCAGGCTGTTTCTCCCAATCACACCCAGTGACTGTCCCGAAGACTCCATGAAGCGTGGGTACTCTCAAATGTTATACACACAGACAACAGTGAGAACCTGTTCCATGAGCTGAAGGCACAGGGAAAGAACCCTTTCATCTGCCAGGGTAAACTCAAGTACATTAGCAGGAACCTATGAGTAAGCCCACACCATCTCATCCAGTGCAACTCCAGCAAACAATAAGTTCCAGCCCCCATTTAGAGAGATGGTTCCGAATGCAGAGCTGTGCGTAAAGGTGAGGGAAATTATATTTCGTCAAAAATTTTAAACCTCCCAAACAAGCTGACAGGTGACCAGAGAGGTGAGATTCCATGTCCCTGTAGTGAGCTTCTGCAACCGAGGATTGGACTATTCCTCCGTCAAGGCACCTGCTATTTACTGCTGCCCAATCCACACTGGACCAGATCCCTGTGGTTCCCGGAGAATATACCCTTTTCGCTATTTTGGGCTGAGCCCAACTACACAGCGTGAGTGAAGACCCAGGCCTCAGGCATTCACTGGCAGGACCCTTCCCCAGGTCTGAGTTCAGGGCGGGGGCCCAGCATTCCTCTGGGCATGATACACAAATTAGTTGGAGTATTTGCCATCATGAATCTTTATAACCACTTTTTGTCTGACTCTTCACCGAAAAAGTCTTTACCATGGGAAACTCTACTAGGGGCAAGTTACAATTGCAAATTGCCCCAAACAACACAGCTCCTAGGATCATCAGGAATCCACCGTTGTAAGGTGATGATTGATGGAGGGAAACAGCTGCTGTTAACTGAGTAAAATGTGTTCTTAATGTCTAATGTATAGGGTTACCAATGATTTAGAAGTATTCATGGGGAGTAACAACTGTAAACCAGTGTGTTATATAGGAAATAAGAATATATACTGACACAGCACTTGCCCATCAGCAGGCAATTTTCTACTGGGAAAGGTAAAACTGCCTTGAAGATGAGATGATCATGATTGAGAACATGTCAGAATCACTCGCATACATCTTTGATGTTTGATTCTTTCATTGGCCTTAGATGGTATTTCACACTCAGGGACTACATGAGAATGAATGACAGGTTGTGTTAAAATTCCCTGATTGGTGAAGAACCAGAAAGGTGACACTTCAACGATCTTCACTCTTGGACCATCCAATTAACCACTTACAGTGGTACCTCTACTTACGAATGTCTCTACATACGAAATTTTCTACTAACGAAATGTCTCAACAGGAAAATATTGCCTCTAGTTACGAAAGAAATTTCGATTTACGAAAGGTAAAAATACAGTATGGGCTGCACTCACAGCTCCCAAAGGTTCCTGAATGCAACTTTCTTATAGCTGCTCTGCCATTGGCTATTACCTAGCATCCTGGCATCCCATTGGCTAAGAGGGACCTCCTCTTAGCCATTGAGGAGGTCCCTTATTAGCTAAGGACGCTGCATAGGTGTCTAAGCAGCGTCCTCGTCATTTGGCCCTCAACCCATGACGTGTTCTGATAGTTTTACGTAAATACTGTATATTAACTTGTAGAGTACAGTGGACCCTCATTTAACACGGGGGTTGCGTTCCAAAAAGTACCCATGCTAAATGAAATCCGTGAAGTGGTCTCCTTTATTTTTTACAGTTATTATGCAATACTGAACTACATATACAATGAAATCAAAGACCAAAACCTGTTTTCAGGCCCAAGCATTAAAAAATAAATAAAAACATAAACATTTTCAACAAAAATAATATGTTTAATAATCAGTACAAGGTTGGACACAGTGTGATTCACACGTTTTTCACTGTTCCTCTTTGCGTCTTCCTCACTCCGCTGTGGTGCAGGTGTCTTTTGTCTGAGAGAAGAACATAGTTATGGGTAATTGTTGGCACTTTTTTTTCTTCTGGAAAAGAATATTTTATAAACAGACATGCCGCCTTCGATTATATTTGAGACCATCCTTACAATGGTCTTATTACGGACAGTTACAGCCCTTTTTGCATTCTTGTTAAAACTTATTGCTGCTGACCTCCTTAAGTTATTTTCCTCCTTCTTTATGCAACGAACTGAAGTTTCATTTATTCCGTAATAGCGCCCAGCAGCCGCATAGCTTCTACCTACCTTCAGCATGTCCAGAAGTTTAACTTTTTCTACGATATTTCTACGAAGCATCTTTCTCTGCCTTCTGGGCGCATTGTCAGGTGCTTTTGCCGATGCAGAACGTTTCTTTGACATTGTGGGTTTTGTCATGGAGTACATTTGCAAACTTAAATTTGGCAAGCTGTACAGAGATGAGGCGCCAAGACTGTTCACGTTGGTCAGTCCTTTAGCCAATCAGGATGCAGAACACAACGCACTCTTTAAAAAAAAGCATTAAAAAACTGCACTAAAAAATTTGTGAAACAGCGAATCCATGTAACTTGAACCGTGTTATAGTGAGGGTCCACTGTATTCGCTATAGACCCTAAGAAAGTGACGGAGAAAAGAGGAAAAGAAAAGAAGAAGAAAGAGTTTTTTGTCCATACAAACTAAGCAAGAGATAGTAGAAAAACATGAAAAAGGGATGCATTTGGTTGATCTCGCCAAAGAATATGGCCATAATGCATCTACAATTGCCATGTTATTAAAACAAAAGGAAGTTTAAGGAGTTTAAGGCATTGCGTGGGTGGTTGGAGAAGTTCAAAAGGAGGACTGGAATTCACTCTGATGTTTGGCATCATGAGATAGGAGCGCATGAACCAAAGACGGCAAAAAACAACGAGGACAGCTGTTAAAAGGTAAATGACCATCATTTTTATTCTTTATTCTTTGTTTTTACATTATGCACAAATCTCATTTATTGTGTGATAATCTAATTGTAACATGTATTTGTTACATGTTTTGATGCATTTTAATGCTTTATAAAACATTTATGTCTGAATTTTGGGGGGCTTGGAACAGATTAGGACATTTGCATGGAAAACGCGTCTCTTTTACGAAATGTTCTACATACAAAATTTCTTCCAGAACCAATTAATTTCTTAAGTAGAGGTACCACTGTATTGGCTTTCAGCTATTCCCTATGCCCTTTGGCCTTCATTTGGCCTTAATATCCTTGTGAGACCAAAGAGGGATGACTGGAGCTGACTTGTCATCATTTTTGCTGACATTCTATAGAAAAAGAAGCCACCCTCTGAAGACAATTGACACTTCACTTTGGAGTTTTGGGGGTATTTCAATCTATACTTTAATCATCCCTCTTGGGGAAATTCTTTTTCGTTTGAAAGGTGAATCCACGTGTGAGGGGCAATCTAAATGATAACTGGGTGCACAAAGGAGGAGCAATTATTGAAATGGGGGTGTCATCCATCAGGTTACATGTAAACAACAACAGTCTAGTCCTTACAGAGCAGGGTAGAAGGTTATGCTTCTGTTAGGCAGTATCACATAAAGACTGTGGCATGTATTTATTTAGGTAGTGGAGCAAATGAAAGAACCAGAAGAAAGAGCACTTATTTATTTTGTCATTGGCAAAAGTCATTCACCACCATATCCCAGCGTGTCTGAGCACAAAGTTCAGTGTTTGCTGGTTGTATTTTCTGTCAAAAGTTGTTTAAACAGTAAATATCCACCCAGTGGAAATGTTAGAACATGTTTATAAACTATTTAGTCTCTGCTATCAAAAGGAGAGGTAAAAATGAATATATTGTAGACATTTAAACCATGACATCACACTGACATGCCTCTACGAAAAGTCCAAGATTTATTAGCTATTAGTATTGATCATGAAGAGATCTCTTCCCTCAAGTAAATAATGGTGTAAAAGTCACTAGGTTGACTTGAAACTGGTGTTAGGCCTCAAGATTAAAAGTCAAGGCAGTCTTACTGGTAGTTTCTGATGTTGCTGTCTTAATAGTATGAAATATCTGCTGCAACTCAGCAAGAAAAAAATACTGTTCGGGAAATGAAATTACAATGTTTAGTTTAAAAAACAGTATAACAATGGAAAATATTGATTAAACCAGTCAGCTGATGTCTCAAGTTATATTTAGAAATGCTTCCAGAGTGCGGTTTTCCTCAGGTTTCATTTTTAATCAATTTCTTACATGGAGTAATTACAATAAAAAATAATGTTTTAGTACACAAATAGACTAAAGATTAATTTTTAGGAAAAACAAAAAAATGGTTTTTTTTAGCTTCATTACCAGAACAACTCAGTTGTTATACTGCAGGCATTCATAGATTCATAGTTTTTGTATTTATAGTTTGATTTAAATGAGGAAATTGAGTAAAATATTCCTAATCTAGCACAATAACTGTAATGAGTGTACAAAACTCTGGCAGTTCCTGAAGAACTGTTTACATGTGTAGTTGCAATCTGGTCTCAGTGCAATAGCCTCCTTTGTCTCCCTTTTTAAATTCTTGCAAGCTAAATTTGTCAGTTTAAAAGAGTTTTTTTGTAATAATCCACATGTGACCAGTGGTGGGAATTTGTGTGTGTGTGTGTGTGTGTGTGTGTGTGTGTGTGTGTGTGTGTGTGTGTGTGTGTGTTTGTGCGTGCGTGCGTGTGCGTGTGCATGTGCATGTGTTTGTTTCATGAAGAGGAGGATTCACACTGTAACAGTAAACATTGCTACTGACCATGTATGGGATCTCTTTGTGTTGGATGTTATTTTGGGGAATATTTGATTATAGTCTCTTTATTCAAACAATAATCCCAAAGGTCTCATTTCATGAAAACTGTGGTCCCTGGCTTGTGCTCCAGGTATGAGAAAATAAATTGTTTAACTCCTTGTCTTGCTCCACGTATCGGAAAATATTTCCTGTGAAGTACCATTTAGGTCACAACCACATCCCAAAGGGGCGTGGTTAGCAACAGATCCCTTGCATTTTACACACAGAAAAGGTTTATGATGAGAGAGCTGAAACAGAGGGGTATACAGGCATCCCATAAGACATTATCCAAGTTGTAGTTAAGTTTAGGAATGTGCTGGAGCATTTTTTTTTGCATTAACTCAAGTTCACATTTACACTTCTGCAAGTAAAATTTTATCTATATATGACAGCATGACTCCCCCAGTATCCTGGTATGGCTGCAACCCATAAAGGAGTACATCTAATCACTTGACTTTGAAACACTTTTTTGGCACTGTCTACGTCTTTGGTTGCCCTCCCGTGACAAAAATGTCTACCCATTGTTTTGATTAAAGGACAGTAATGGAGTCTGATGTATGACTCACCAAAGACCTATGATGACAGCAGGTGGAACAAGATTGAAGCAGAGGATGGTGTGAGAAACTGAGGACTGGATGTGAGAATGACATGTTTAGTATTGTTAAAGTTAATCTCATCTCATCTTCGTCCTCATTATCTGGAGTCGGGTCCTTTTCCTCAGCTATATTAACCAGCTCTGACTAGGACATCCCAAGGCATTCCCAAGCCAGTCTCGAGATATAAACCCTCCACCTGGTCCTGGGTCTGCCCAGTGGTCTCCTCAGAGCTGGACATGACAGGAACACCTCACTATGGAGGCGCCCTCATGGCATCTACACCAGATCTCCAAAATACCTAGAAAGGAGCTGACTCTCGCGAATAGCAATGTTTCAAAGAAAACCCATTTCAGCCGCTTCTACCCATAATCTTGTTCTTCCGGTCATG